>NC_084994.1:4984115-5064115 GCF_963854185.1 Sardina pilchardus
ATCTGTCTGTTACGTCTACCTCTTGTCCACAAACTGCATGTTGCACAGTTCACCCACATCTACCCACAATTCTTTGATTTAGAAATAATCCCAGCATTAAAAAACTGCAATGTGTCAAATCGTAATATATATATATATATATATATATATATATATGTATATACTGTATGGGCAATTCCATGCAAAACTGTCAAGTCCATAACCCCACACAGCGTCAAACTATGATGTGGATGATGATTTCTTAAAAGTTTACCATTTCGCTCTTCTTGTTTGTACAACATATTCAATGACATTGTTAACTTAATCATTTGCAATTGCATTATATAAATGTAACCTATTTTTCCACCCTTATGTCTCAACATATACTGGAGTCACATTCATAAACATAAACAGGATCTTAGGTTCTCAATTTGCTGGACTCACTGTCTACCATAAAGTTAAAGAATAGTAATAACAGAAGAAAAGGTAAGACGATGTTGATAGCGTGATTAACTAGGGTGG
Organism: Sardina pilchardus; assembly: GCF_963854185.1. Lineage (NCBI taxonomy): Eukaryota > Metazoa > Chordata > Actinopteri > Clupeiformes > Clupeidae > Sardina > Sardina pilchardus. Next base: position 4,984,617 of record NC_084994.1, read on the forward strand.
TGCCTCCACTGAAGAATGTCTTTACCACTGCCCTGGTGGAAATATGTAAATCCTCAGAAATGTCAAGTGCTACAGTTACTTCTACCTGCTTTGATATAGCTTATCCTAAATGAAATACTATGCAATGCAACCATCACAAAACATTTATTGTATCCTTTGTTTTTAACTCTTAGAATTCAGTTCAGTATGACATAATAAAATGAAAGTATAAACACAGTTTTTAAACCCCTTTTTAAAAGTTCAACCTATCACTTTCAATGAAATCTCAATTAAGGATTACGTAGTTCTAAATAGTAACTGTGTGGTAATAATTCACCTATACCACCCATAGCCTAAATTAATTAAATGTTTACCATGAACAATAGTTAAATGAAACACACAGTAATACTTTCTATAACACTTTGTTTTGGATGTAATTAATTGAACCTAGAATTGTTAACTGCTATACAATAAGTGGGCCAAACTTCACAGTTTAAGTCTCCACACATAAGCTTGCCTACTTAGTCTAAAAACATAGCTCCCACTTTCCTTAGATGGGGGGGAATTCTGAGATTTCTCCCTAAAACAGAAACTATTATTTTTACCTAATTATTATTACTATTATTATTGGGAGGTTATAGGTTTGCACTGATTCGGGTAGGGTAGTGGCACTATACTGGATGGTATATCGGTTAGAATATAGGACGGAGAAGAGATGGGGTTTAACTTTGTATTGTTCCAGCAGAGACATTCAGGATTTCCATACATATACAGAGAAATATAGGTAGATGGCTATTTATATAGATATACTGTATACAGCAGCATACAGAAATGCATTGAATACTAAGCTCATTAAACTGAATTGTAAGCCAGGACACACATACAGCAACGGCAACGCCCCTTCAAGAAAGAAAAGAAACCTTTTTGTTCGTGACTACAGTTATTATGTGGTCAATTACGCCATCTAGCGGCGTAAACGGTACTGTGTAATAGCGTTAACTCGCACAGGTACAAACTTCCTCCAGTCGGAGATTGTTAATGAGGGCTATCTTTTACTGTCTATGGGGCTAAAGGACTGTATGGATTGATGAATTGTGTTGCTTGGGTGGCGTCAGTTAGAACCAAAGATCATAGAGCGCTAGAATCTTTGGTTAGAACACCGGTTGTGAAGCAGTAGTTTCTCCTTAGTTTCTTTATTGAGTTTTTTCCACCATACAACAGCATGAATAAACTTAGAATGTATAGTTGTCTGTAAAGAACCAAATAAACTGTCATTAATATGGTCACTTAATAAACTGTATCGCTATCTCTCATTCTATGAGCACAACTTCTCACACAAGTAACATAAACAGGCTTCCTTCATTCAAACCCTTAATGATAATGCTCCGCTTAGCATGCTCAGACCTGCCAACCTTGAAAGAATTTTATGAGTAGCCTACTAACCCCCCCCCCCCCCCCCCCCAACGATGACGACCAAATTTCGGACCCCCGGTCGGATCCTCCAACTTACATTCAAGACTCTATTTAAGACCTTTTCTATACCACTTTGAATGAAGTTCCATACCAACTTGTTATCCGTTCGCCACTTATACAGCACAAAGTGTATGGGCTACAACCAAGGTAGCCTGGTAGCCTACTTTGGTGGCACTGTATGTGTATACAGTATGTATGTGTGTGTGTGTGTGTGTGTGTGTGTCTGTGTCTGTGTCTGTGTCTGTGTCTGTGTCTGTGTCTGTGGGGGTGGGTGGGTGGAGGGGTGCATGGAGGGGTGCATATCAATTAAAGAATATCATACAAATTACTAATAAAGGCTACTCTTCACATAAAATATAATGTGGGTGTGTGCAATCTACAAAAGTCTTTTTTTTTATTTGAACATGGTTCAGGCCTTAAAACAAAGACAATATCTGAGCCTGAATTATCAGGCTTTTGAAGAGGTCATAGGCCTTATGGAAACCTATGAGCATATCCTACTGAAGTAAGTATGACAAGATAGGCTATTGGAACAAATCAGAACCTATAAACTAGCCTACATTAAGCTTGCATTTGTAAAGTTGATCTGAAATGTTTAACCTGCAGCCTAAGCTACTTGCAGATTATTTTGCTTAACTAACAATGTTGTGAAAACAGTATTCATTCACATTGCATGTTAAACTGTGCCCTGTAGGAAGGAATATTCCAGATGAATAGAACGTTTCTTTGAAAGATTTCAGCATGCCAATCATCATTGCTTTTGTAGAATGACACATGCCAGTTAAGGAGCAATTCATCTTTTATTTACATAGCCTTTATACTGATGAAGTTCTCTGTTAAAGTTGAATGAATTCGCTCCACCGTTTACACCATAAATTGTTCAAAATGAATGAATTCTTCATCACAGAATCTCGTTGTAGCCTATGCTACGTCTATTTTTACATAACTCAAGACGGCAACATAAGTTAGCGGTCTTGTAGTGATAACGTTTGCAATATTAGAAGAAAACACGCTGCCACACTGCTATACTAATTCACTCGTTTTGAATATAATTGTCAAAGTTTAACTATACCAGCTGTGACACCCCTGTCCTCTGACATGTCAGACGCACCTGCGCACACTTTCACTTTAGAATGGCGTGACTGAGGGATGAGAACCGCGAACACAAGTTGCAAAATAAAAGCGTGTTTGTTTATTTTCGGAATAGACGCATATTTTCCCTTTGGGATCTGCTTAGTTGTACTAAGACCTTGTGAATTATATCTATGGCTGTGGCTCTGTAGCGTAGAAACAACTTCACTGACACACACTGACGAAATGCGAGATCAAACGAAATGCCTAGTTTTTAGAGCATGGAATCGTAGCCTACCAGCGTACTAGGAGGTCAAAATGCGTGCCCGCTACGCAAAATGCGTACATGTTGGCAGGTCTACATGCTAAGTCCTTGCATATCAACGTGAACGATACATCCCACTCCCAATACACATGACCGAAGGTTACGTTCACTTACTTGTGTTGTCATACACGCACACAACTTCAACTTAAGGTAATTGGCAGTCTCACTCTAATATCTGTAAAGCTAACGTCATGAACTTCACCAACACTGTGGTAATACTACAAGATCTAACGTCTCTAATGAACTAACATGAGCCGTCTGCTCATCATCACAACAGAAAACGAAACTTAACAGGAAAACAAGCGACTTTACGACGGGAGTGATTCACCCAGAATGCTCGAAGTCAATATTGTTAGGCCTATAGGCTATAACAATAAATAAAATCTCAAAACACCACAAATATATGAAACGATGTCCTGTAATCATTACAATCTCCTAAATAGTAATTCATTACGAAGAGAAACTACTACAAATTGTCAAAAACGAAACACCATCACAGTGAAAGCTCGTGGGATTGCCACTATAAATAGCACCTGGACATCCTTAGAGATTAACAACGAATAAGTCCATACTTGCCTCTCGAGGCCATGGCGTCGTTAAGATCTACTCAGTCTCGGGATGAGACATCGATGCCGACAATTCAAATCAATGTGCGTTGCGCAGTTGCGTACTATCTCAATTAATGAATTCAGACAACGACAATGAGAAGATGCTGTGGCATAATAGAACTAGGCTAAGCCGTGTTACAAAAACTACTACATAATGGGAATAGTGCCAGTTTCTTTTGCAAGAATTGGCATACTTTGATTTTTTTTTTAAAATATCAACATTGTATCTTAAATCATTCTGGAATGTCCTTTTGGCATTACTTAAGCAATTTAAGATGAGCTATTCTGCTTAATAGTATACATTCGCCAACACACACGTTTTTGCTAATTATAGAGCCATCGAAAGACCAAATAACACCAAATTTATTGAGGGTGCTTTGGATGGGATCTCAAGTCATCCCACCAAATATGGCTTTCATACGTCACAGCATTTCCAAGATAGGCCCACTTCCTGTTTGGCTGCTTCGCTCGCTGAATTTAATTGGTTGTCACAGGCGAATGGTTGGACGTTTGAAGGCGAAATCAAGGCAGTTGATCCGCCTTGGTCTGTAGATCACGCGTGCCAAGTTTCATGACGATCAGATGAACTATGCGGCCAGAGTCGCTTTACTTTGACTTTGGACAAAATTCAAAATGGCGGAAAATCCATCATGGCGGAAAATTACGTCACATAGTGCGTTGGAATCAGCCGAGTCAGAGGATTCCAACGGTATACGTTTTATCAAAATCGGCCATACGGATCAAACGTTACGGGCATTAACGCGTTTTCCAACTTTGACCAGTTGGTGGCGCTAGGGCGTGAGAGTGGCAAGCATGAAATCTGGTGGTGTCAATCAGGGTAGTCTCCTCTATCAGTGTACCAAATTTCATGACTTTATGTCTTACGGTTTGGGCTACAGGTGGAAAAATGTGTGGGCATCAGCGCTCAAAAATCACTTTTCCATTCATTCCTATGGGAAAAAATCGACTGGAAAAACTGGAATAACGGGAGAACGACAAGGCGTATCAAAAAGCTGTATACAAGCCACCATCCTCGCATCAGGACCCACGCGTGAGAGGTGGAACGGCGTCTCTAGCTCTAAATCCCTAGGACAAGATAGGGAGACAAAAGTTGGACTTAAGATAAATAATATGAAACGCACGGATAACAATAGTGTGCTTTGCTTGCAGCAAGCACACTAACTATCAACTGTGTCAACTATCAGCTAAGGAAGAAATGATTAGGCCTACATTTTTCGCTTGGCGGTGTAATGGCATGGCATGGCCATGTGGTGGCAATATGAATAGTTTAGGTTCAAATTTCTGACAACCAAGGAGGAACAATACAGGCGGAGGTCTGCGCTCTCTGAGTGCTTTTCTAGTTAAACTATGCAACCACCATGTCTACCCTAGCAACACCTTAGTAACCATATCTACATTGTCTATACATTTTTGCCATTTTCATGCATTTGTAATTGCTTAGAATTGCATTTCTGGTTTAATTGTGTTATCCCATGTCTCTGCAGTGAGTCGAAGGATTGCAGAAGGAGGGAACCAGGTGAGTACACATGCTAATTTGCGGACTAGCAGAGCTTGATTGTCCAAGCCCACAATTACTTGACCAAGCCCACTACTGTTCTTAGGTTTACCATTTTCACTACTTATTATTATTATTATTATTATTAGTTGGCTTGCTGTGTCTGTGTGTGTGTGTGTGTGTGTGTGTGTGTGTGTGTGTGTGTCTCACACTTTTCATGAACTAGTTCACAGTTCAGTTCACACATGTTCAAAGTGAACTGCTCACGTTCATAGTTCACCATTTTAATTCTTAACTTCAAAGTAGGGTCCTTCCACATTAATTCAACCAGGGCCCAATCACTCAGGTCTCATAAAAATCTGAAAAAAATTACCGGGTGTACCTATGTTAACCAGGAGACACGCTGTACAATTACTTTTATGTAAGATCACAATAACTAAACCATGTAGGAGGCTCAAATTTAACACGCTGTTACATAATAAGAATAGTATGTAGAAAATCATCATGTGTGGTCTGGGTGATCCTGCATGGTCATAGCCCCCTTCCCCCTTAAAACTGTCTGTATCTTGGAAAGTTTTGATCTTACATGAAAGTAATTGGGCACACCTGGTAGTTATTTTTTTCAGAATTGTTTGAGACCTAAGTGCCAGGGCCCTGGTTGAATTGATATGGAATGACCCTTGAATTGATCTTCATCTTTCTCTGTGAATTAATGTGACCAATCAAAACAATGACTCATATTGCAAATTGTTTATTTGTCTATCTATTTGTGTATGTGGGTAGTAGGCCTATTTTTCAGTGAGTCCAAAGAGTATGAATAATTTCAGTATTTCAGAGTATTGTCTGGGACAAATAGAAAATACATGATGTGAAAGAATAAATGTTGATGAATCAATAAGGTCTACATATTTATTCATTTATATTTATTGACTAATCATTGCTAAACAGATGACCTAAGGAGAGTTATGGAGAATCACAAAGCCAGTCTGAAGAGGAGGTTTGAGAACATATCTGAAGGCATCATAAAACCAGGAGCTGAGATACTCCTCAATAAGATCTACACAGAGCTCTACATCACAGAAGGAGAGAGTGAAGGGGTGAATAAGGAACATGAGGTTTGGCAGCTAGAGTCAGCATCCAGATCTCAATCCACAGAAGACACACCAATAAACTACAACGACATATTCAAGCCCTTACCTGGACAGAAGAAGCACATCAGAACTGTGATGACCAAAGGTGTTGCAGGCATTGGAAAAACAGTCTCAGTGCAGAAATTCATTCTTGATTGGACAGACGGGGTAGCCAATCATGATGTAGATTTTATGTTTCCCCTTTCCTTCCGTGAGCTGAATTTAGTCAAAATTGATAAATGCAGTCTTCACAGGCTCCTGCTTGAATTCCATCCTGAACTGAAGGAGCTTAATGATGGTGAAGGATACAGAGACTGTCAGGTTGTGTTCATCTTTGATGGTTTGGATGAGAGTCGGTTGACTCTGGATATGGAACAGAAAAGTAAGACGTCTAATGTAAAACAATCATCAGTAGATATTCTGATCACAAGCCTTATTGAGGGAACTCTGTTTCCCTCTGCATTCATCTGGATAACCTCACGACCAGCAGCAGCCAGTCAAATTCCTTCTCAGTATATCGACCAGATAACAGAAGTACGAGGATTTAATGACACACAGAAGGAAGAATACTTCAGGAAGAGAATCAATGATGAGAGCCAGGCCAACAGAATCATCTCACACATCCAGGCATCCAGGAGTCTCCACATTATGTGCCACATTCCAGTTTTCTGTTGGATTGCAGCTACTGTACTTCAGCAGATGCTGAAAAAAAAAAACATAAAAAAAATTCCCAAAACACTGACTGAGATGTTCATACACTTCCTGCTCATCCAGACCACAAGGAAGGATCAGAAATACCATAGAGGAACTGAAGCAGATCAAAATAAACTACTTGAATCTCAAAGAGACAATCTGCTGAAGCTGGCACAACTGGCTTTCAAAAGTTTGGAAAATGGGAATCTGCTGTTTTATGAGGAAGACCTGCAAGAGTGTGCCATTGATGTCAGTGAAGCCTCAGTGTATTCTGGCATGTGTACTGAGATCTTCAAGGAAGAATCTGTGTTTCACCAAAGGAAGGTCTTCTGCTTTGTGCATCTTAGTGTCCAGGAGTTTGTGGCAGCCCTATATGTGTTTCACTCTTATGTGACTGAGAACCTTGAGGCACTGAAATCCCTCATCAGACAGGGAGCTGATCCCAAAACCTCAATTTTATCATCTCTTCAAACAATGCTGGGTTTACAATCGCGGGATAATCTACATGTGCTGCTCAAGAGTGCAGTGGATGAAGCTTTGAAGAGTACCAATGGACACCTGGATCTTTTCCTTCGCTTCCTTATGGGCATTTCTCTGGAGAGCAATCAAAGACTTTTACAGGGTCTTCTGAACCAAACATACAGCACATCAAATAGTATTAAAGAAACATGTCAGTATATGAAGAAGCTCAACAGAGAAGATCTCTCTCCAGAACGATGCATTAATCTTTTCCACTGCTTATTTGAAATGAATGATCATTCCATGCACAAAGAAATTCAGACATACTTGTCGTCACCAAAGAACATCAAACAGAAGTTATCTCCTGCCCACTGTTCAGCACTGGCCCACATGCTTTTGATGTCTGAGGAGGTGCTGGATGAGATTGACCTGAAGAAATACAACACATCAGATGAGGGACGCAGAAGACTGATCCCAGCTGTGAGGTGCTGCAGAAAGGCACGGTGAGTTTCTGATGGAGAGACTGTGCTAATTATTGTGACTAAATATAATGTTGAAGTCATTACTGTGTGGAATGTCTTGTTTCTTTAGAATTGATAAACTACTGCAATTCAAAACATTTGTTTACCATTTTAGATTAGATTAGATTACATTCAACTTTATTGTCATTTAGCAGAGTACAGAGCCAATGAAATGCAGTTGGCATCCAACCAGAAGTGCAAAGAAGCATTAAATATTAGGGGTGTGCATTGGCACTGCCCTCACAATTTGATTTGATTATGATTCACCAGCTAAAGATTCAATTCAATTTGATTCTACGATGCATTGTAATGCATCGAAATTCTACTGCACACAAGGCAAATGTTTCATCAGTAACCAAGTTTCCATCCAGTTTTTGCAACGTTTTGTTATCGACAAACAGAATATGCGTAAAAAAAATGTGCGATATTTGTCTCTAGCCTATTTCCTGCCAACTGGCTTTTTATCAGGGGGTCAGGATTTGGAGGGTTAGCTTCAGCCAGTTAGCATGTCATTTGGCCGCCGACATCTTTGAAAAAATGGCGTTCCAAGGTTGCAACATATCCGGCACCAGCTCATGCACGAGACATCTCATGCACGAGCTGTCTCAGCTCATGCACAAGTTTGGTGTTGAGCACGAGCGTCCTCGCGCGTCCATGTTGATTACGCATTCTAGAAGACATAAATAAAATGACTGACGACTTGGATTAAGTTACCGATAGGCCTACTTGACTTAATGCCTGTGGATTAGACTGTAGCCTATCATTATACCAGGCTTTGTGAATAAAAGAAAAAAGCAAAGGTTGTTCTTATAGGTTACTATTATTTGCATTAGACTATGTATGAGTTGGCATGGTATGATAAGACATTTTAGGAAATGGCAAGCAATTCTCTAAACCCAATTATTAACCTAGTACTGTCGTGTAGGCTATGAGGACTATTTTAAAACGCTCAGCTGCAGACCTGTAGCCTAGTTCATAACAACGCAGCGTTGGGGGTCACAGCCTACAGTAGATAACGGCAAAAGTTTCCGACAGTGACAGCAGACTTAAAATGCATGCTGCTCGAAACACAACACATGGATGCGCGCTTCTACCGGTAAGCCTATAATATGCGTTGGCTTCATTTCGTCGGTCTACAAATGTAGGTTTAAGCTGCAAATTCACACTGGGTGCAGCACAAATAGCATATTAGGTATCCACAAGTTTCTTACATCCCATGTCTACTTATTATGACCGCCGCTAGCGTCCGCTGCCCCCGCCCGAAGCCCAAAAATGACAGTTTTTCCTACATAACTACCTGAACCGTGGCACCGAGGATGACAAAATGTTTATGGTATGTTGTTCTCTAGAGCTTGCATCAACTTAGCTTATAACCAGTCATTTGTGATTTGCCCCCCCATCGTAAAAATTGAAAATGCAATGTAATATTGCTTTAATTGCCCATATCTTCAGATGAGATGTTATGAACTGCACCAAATTTCATGTGTATGATTAACCTGACACCCTCTGGGAGTAAGCCAAGTTTTGTGGAATTTCATCCATGGGGGGCTATAAAATAAATGGATTTATGTGTACATTCAGGACTGTATACCCATCGGCCAGTAGATGGTGGTATTATCTGGAGTCTAAATCCCCCCCTGGGGATTTCAAAAACTGTTCCAAACATCTCAATCTCTGCTAGTTTTTGTCCTAGAAACATATAAGTGACACCATTAGAAACCTTTAATCAACTAGTTTCCAAATATGTTTTAAAAGAGAATGGTTGCTCTGGGTGCAACAAACATGCAGGAACACACACACACACACACACACACACACACACACACACACACACACACACACACATAAATACACACACACACACACACACATACCTACACACACACGCACCACTACATACACATATGTACATAAAACATTATACAAACACATGCACAAACACGCCCACACGCATGCACACATACACCCTTACACACACACACACACACACCTACACACACACACACATGCACACACACATCTTTGAGTACATTTTGTGAGACCACCGGAGCTGAGAAGTGAGTGTGTGTGTGATGTACTATAGTGTGTGGGTGCGTTTCTGTGTGCCCATCTGTGTGTTTGCATGTGTGTATATGTGTGTATGTGCATGTTCTGTGTGTGTTCTCTTTCTTTCTCTCTCTCTCTCTCTCTCTGTGTCTGTGTTATCTGTGTGTATTCTGTGTGTGTTCTCTCTTTCTCTCTCTCTCTCTCTGGGTGTGCCTGTGTTTGTGTGTGTGTGTGTGTGTGTGTGTGTGTGTGTGTGTGTGTGTGTGTGTGCGAGTGTGTGTGTGTGAGTGTGTGCCTGTGTATGTGTGTTTGTGTGTGTGTGTGTGTGTGTGTGTGTGCACACGCGCGCATGTGAGTGTGTGTGTGTGTGTGTTATCTGATATTGAAGTGACAGTGACGGCAGAGAACACAGTGAACATATACTCAGAGACACATTAAACACACACACAAGCAGACACACACTCACACTAGACAGAGAAGCACTCATACACAAAAGCAAGCGCACACATGCACACACTCATTTACATACATAAAAGTTGCAGTAGGGATGGAGTAGGCGATGGAAACACAAGCGTGATTGATATTTGCGGAGAGAATGTGCAGGACTGAGCGGCGGTCATATTGTGTATCGCTTTGCGGTACATCTAGTTAAGAGTCGTTTTCGTCGGGTATAGCCTACAGCCTATTGCGCATGTAGCGCTTATAGACCTGGACCAGTAAATTCAGCACTAAACATCAACCTAGGCTCGAGAGAGGGGTAGGCATAAACCAAAACAATGAATGAATAAGTTGAACAATAGACAGTTTTATTGCCTCAACAGCAATGCAAATGTACCACATTGAATGGCAAACAGAGAATAAATTGTGTAAGAAGACAATTGAATGTTAAAGAAGAGCTCTTCAAATAAAATAGAAATAAAGGAAACTTAGAATTCAAGATACTGGAATGTGTTCAGTCCTTGCATGAAATGTATTGATTCCAAAAGTTCAGTTCCTGTATGAATGAGTGTATATTGATTCCAAAAGTTCAGTTCCTGTATGAATGAGTGTATATTGATTCCAAAAGTTCAGTTCCTTGAACGTGTGTGTGCGTATTTTGACTACAGTGTGGAAAAGCTTATCTGGTCGATGAACGAAAGAACAATCTTGGAGTTCTCTGAGACAAATCGTACGGTTGGCCACACCGCTTCCACGATCGTCCTCAGTCTCACTGGGCTGGGCTCGCCATCTATGATCCAATTCTGATCTGGTCGTTCAAAAAAACCAATCTACACAAAGTGCAGAATAATAAGAATTGTGTTCTACTTCTATTCTTAACATGAGACTCATTAACTTCTTTCTATTTCTCTTAGAACATCTTGTACTGTGTAACCAATAGCTAAGGATGCACTTACACTACAATGAGATGAATGACTTACATCACAATTAACAATATTGATGAAAATATAAGCAAATACATTACTTATAAGCATGTACTTTCCGTACAAATTCAATGAATTGCATAAATGAAACTACTATAATGTTTTTAACATCATTAACCAATGTACTTATCTTTTATACACTTGTCTTTTTACTATAACATGCATTTTTAACCTTTTCAAATATCATGAATTACATTTTACCATTTAACTTATTCAAAACATATGAAACTCAAAAGATATGCATTCGTAATGCATCTGCATTATAACTTATTAGCACTCGCTATTACTATCAACTGCGAGGCTAAAATGTAAACAAATGAAGCGCCACGGATCCCGCATGGCTTACAACTCTTTCAATGACTCGGCTGGCCAGGCTAACATGCTGCGCCAGCTAGTTAGGGCGTTAGCTATATTCTAACACTGAATATAATGATACGGCTTGTATCAAAGTGGCAGGAAACAATTCAATTCTCGTCAGAGATTAAACATTCTATCAACCAAGATAGTGCATACCAAGGTTTCATACAAACATTGAGCATAGTCTAATTCATACTCCGATTGGTTTTGAATTATATCTTTCCTAAGTTGCTAGTCAGAACTTAGCCAAACGTGTCTCACTCACCGGAGATTCCAATGCACTGCAAACTCGATGAAATCACAATGTTTCTTCACTGAAAGTTCAGTTTACGGTAGACTTTAACCTTATGTGTAAAGCTAGATGTAAACAACCGACTTTTCGTGAGTATTAGATTCATTATTTATTCGCAAATCCAGGAGCTCGGTCAGATGCACGTTGCAGGAACTATATCGGTGGTAAAAAAGAATGTCTTCTAGTATGGCGCTCTAGTCTTCCAACACATAGAGCGCCCTCTATAGGAAGTTACTTGTCATTGCATTTAAATTAGTAGCCCTAATTTCATGAGGGTTACACCCTCCCCCCTTGACTCTGCATGGGTCCTCTCATGCTTGACCTATTGTCAGTCTAAATAACTCTAATAGGGGAAACATCATGATCAGCAAGGGTGTCAAGAGTTTGATTAAAGCTTTCTAAGAGACTCTTTGCAAAGGAGACTAAGGGTCTACCTAACTCCGGGTAGCTGAAACGACCAGGGGGTCGGCGTATTCTCTCAGATCTGCGTGAAGTGTCATGTGCTTCTGTGTGTGTAACATTTTCACTTTCTTGACTTGCATCAGTTTCTGTATGTGTCACTGAGTTATCTGTATCACTATTTTGAACTTCAGTTTCAGCTTCCTTTTCAGGACTCTCTAGGCTAACAGAAGATATACAGTGGGTACGGGTTGAGAATGCACCTTCTCCCGCGGGACTCCCGAAGAGATCCCGCAGGCCGTCAAGCCGATTTTTTTCGAGCCTAAGGCAATGTAGCCAAACAACCACCAGGTGGCAGAAAGTTTCATCCCGCATTTCAAAATGATGAAGACCGCATATCCGTCAATAGTCGACTCCTTAATCTCATTTAATCATTACAATGAAGGTGATGACTGGCGAAATTATTCAAACGACGTTTCAATGAACCATTGTTGAAATGAATGAAAATGGTTATAGAAAATCGCCTACAGCCTAACGCCGACACAGCTGATTCTTTGATTGATTCTAAGCTGTTTTGATGTAGGGGATGGGTAAACTGGCGCGATACAAACATGCTACCAATCAAATGTAATATTAGTAGGACTAGCCTACTTAGACACTTTAGTCATAGGCAACGTTGCCATGTTAATTTGGGCTAGAAGTGCTTGCTTGTGGTGGCGCTCCTGTCCGCTGCTTCTCCCGAATTGTGTGGCAAATTTGTCAGCAATCAGCTTAAATGTCAAATCATATTTATTTCTCTTTGTCGCCATGGTATTGGGGGAAACGCGGAGAAACGAGATGGTCAGTCCTCGTATTTTTTCTTCGCGTTTCGTTATAAGAAATATATAAGTAATAGTTAGTCTTCTTCCGTATTGAACAGATAGGCTACGGGACGCTCTTTGTTCCGTATTTTAAGGAACTACTCAATGCACACACACTATGAAAAACACACAAAGAAATCACTAAACATATAGCCTACAACCTAATGCCACTTTAATGCAGCGTTTCTCAAACTATGGGCCGCGAAACGTGGAGACTGCTGCTGGTCCGCGAGACATGGGGTGAAATTAGGTCCGGTGATCTGATAATTTGCTGCGCAATTGACCAAGCAACCGCGGACCGACAGAAAAAGAAAGCAAACGTTGCTGCGGAAATGCTTGCTAATTTGATGTGTTTAAACATAGAGCCATACAATTAGGTGTGTCTGTTATTATGATAATTTTCGAGCATAACTGCTTGTCCATAGCTCAGTGACAGGTGTTAATAGCCTTGCCATAAGCACTGCTGCAGGTGCTTCTTTTATTATGCGGTTAGAGCATAAGCGCTTACTCATATAGACTATAACTCAGGGACAGGTGCAAAACCACCAACTGGGATGGATCGAAGGGCAAGCAAGCACTGCCACACAGTCAACGAATACAGTAATGTTTTACAACCCAGCTGGTATCCGCTGTTCATTCCGACATATCCCCACTCGGCGGTAGGCCTAGGCCTATTTAACTTTTTTTTTTTTCAAACAACGTGCCATTCCGACATGAGGTCATTAATAGGCTATTAATGTCATAACTATTAGGCTATCATTAGGCTTACTATGCATGGCTGTAGGCAGCTATGAGGCCACTGAGATCTGGACCTCATCGGTTTTGTGAAAGCCGATTGGAAATACTTTAGTTTAGAGCGAACGTTTCAACTATGTTTGCCATGGTAGACAAAAACACTCAAATAAAACAATAGCCTAAAAAATAACTGCATGCGTAATGGACACGGCTCTATATCCTAAATAATTTTCGAGGTTCGCCATTTGGTAATATGACCTATCCTTACTGACAATAATTTAGATTGAGCACAACTAAAGTTGCACGAAGGCAAAATACAGTCCTAAAAGCCTATTCTATATAGCCTGGCCAATATTGTAGATGTGCAAAAGCAGCATTTGCGTGCGTGCTTGCCGGTGAGGTGTAGCCTACAAAAATGAGCATAACATCTGATTATTAAAGTATGGCTATAGGATATAGGCTAGAGAAGAGTTGGTTTAAAATTCAAGTGTAGTAAAAAAGTTTGTGCACATCCCCGGTCAAGGTGCAGAACAAGAGTAGGCTAAATCATAAAAAAAAATGGAAAAAGGTTCGCACACTTGAAATCCTTCTTTTTTGATTTGATTTGGTCTTCTTCAGATTAAAATTCAAGTACGTGCGCTATTTGACCCCTCGACTCTCCCAACCCATTCATTCGTTTTGGCCGATATAATCCATTCATTCGTTTTGTGCGTATAGATTCCTGCATGCTGCATTACCGTGACCCTTAGCCTACCTTGTGGATGATTTTTTCTCATTGGAATACAGCAGGACAGAATGCCTTTTATCTAACAAACGCAAAAGCTGAGATTGTTGGAAGGACTACTCAACAAACTTGTTTTTCGTTTCTGGGAGATCTCGTTATCGTTTTGGATTGTCGGATTTTTATAGGCTACTTATTGTTTGGACTTATGGACAATGAACTTTGAGGGGTGGTTGTTAGTGCTTTACAAAGCTTTGTGTTAATAAGTGTCGGTCCTCCTATCCTTCAGCTCACTGCGCGATGCAGTTGCGCATAGTGGCCACGAAGTCATTAACTGTTTACGACACAATACATGATATTTGTGTTTTTCGTTTCTTAGATTTAATGCATGTTTGACATGTAAACGGGCCTTCAGTCCGTTAACTTAAGGCCTTCTTTTGCATGGGGTTGCTCGCATCCGCCCGTAACCTAGACTATTATGTGCGTAGTGGCTGCATACTCTTATAATAAGAGGCAAATTGTTACAGGACAACTTAAACTGACTTCCCCAATGCTTCCCCGCAGCACATTACATTTTAATATAGGCTAATATAGGATGAACAAAGTCTATGCTATATTAAATCCAGTAGCCTAATAATTCTATGTGCCACGTCCGATTTCGCAGGTGATGTAGTAGGCTACGTTGAAACATCGACAAACGTCTGTGAGACTACCCATTTCATGAAGAGCAATTGTCTTGTGCGATCATTCCCCCTCCCCCACACTTGTCTAACCAGTTCACTAGACATTATAGCCTACCTGTATGCGTCATTGGACGATTGCCTCCCTCCCCCCTCTCTCTCAACAGACACTTCCTGACACTAGGGCTCGGGATCATGACATCAAAACTTCGCGGGCACAGCCACATTGGCAGCTTCACTCCTTAGTTTACTATGGATTACTATGGATTTACTCCCGCCTTTTAGTGTGTTCCTGTTACTTAGTTTTTGCCTTCTTGGTAGTATGTTGCTGTGTAGTGGGGTGTAACAGTGCAACCCACGATCGCAAGAGGAAAAGAATAAATCGCTACTATATTTCTGCTTCTTGTCTTGTGCATCTGAATGAATGGATATTACGTTCAGTGCGCTACCAAATGGCGGCGATATTCCTAGAATGCAAGGCGTGTGCCCGAGCCCTATTATGTAAATGTAAAAATGTGTGTGTGTGTGTGTGTGTGTGTGTGTGTGTGTGTGTGTGTGTGTGTGTGTGTGTGTGTGTGTGCGCGTGCGCTGAACCACGAATTCACATATTAACTTTTCTTTTCAGCAGACATCGCAATCATAAAAAAATCGCAAAACGTTTTAATAAAATAATGCCTCTTGTCTTAACCCTTTAGGCGCCAAAGTCGCCACATTGCGACATCACGCATTACTGAATAAAACAGCGGTTTTCTCCGAGTAGAGTGCTAAATCTCATATATACTCCCCACCACTAGTTGGCAGACATCCCATACTTCGACCCGAGAGCACAATGACGTCATGTTTCAATGCAAAATGTTCGAGGAAATCCCACTCAAAGTTGTTGATGAGAAACCGGAGATAGTTAGCCACGGAGCTAGTTAGCTGAAGCGGTATTACAGGATTTAGCACGATTTTAAACGAGATGACAAGCAAAAAGTTTACATGTACTGACGTGATAGGTCTCCTTTTCGCTGATTCTGAGTCTGAAGGAGATAATCTGACTTTGGGAGATGACGGTCGGTCGTTTAGCAAGCCTGATAGCCACTTGTAATTTACTAGGCAAAGACAACCTGTGGAGATGCTGGGCAAAGCGAGGAAAATGCTCAAACACAAACACAGACACACACACATACACACACGACCCTTTGCCCAACATAGATGAGAGTATTCATGGATGTGTTAGACGTGCAGGAGTGGTGAGAATAGCGCAGGGACCATGTGTTAGTGTTCACTCGTTCTAAGCTTCCATTACGGCCACAGTGCCTCCATGCGCGGCAGTGTTTACTAAGCACAGCACACGCACGAGTTCATCTCTGCTCCCAGCTCTAGTGCTGATCACATGGGAGACGTGGGCAAAGTGTTTCGCTGATTCTGAAGGAGAATATTTGACTTTGGGAGATGACGGTCGGTCGTTTAGCAAGCCTGATGGCCACGTTGCGTCTTTGCCTATCTAAAGACGCAGCGTGGAGATGCTTGGCCAAGCGAGGAAAATGCACATAAGCACAAGCACAGACACAACACACACACGCACACGACCCTTTGCCCAACAGAGATGAGAGGATTCATGGATGTGTTAGACGTGGCAGGAGTGTTGAGAATAGCGCAGGGACCCGCGTTAGTGTTCACTCGTTTTACCACGCCGGCCACAGTGCCTCCATGCGCGGCAGTGTTTACGAAGCATAACAAACACGAGTTCATCTCCGCTCCCAGCTCCAGTGGTGATCACAGGGGGAGACATGGTCGAAGTGTTTCGCCGATTCTGATTCTGAAGGAGAATATCTGACTTTGGGAGATGACGGTCGGTCGTTTAGGAAGCCTGATAGCCACGTTGCGCAACGTGGAGATGCTAGACAACGCGAGGCAAATGCACAAGCACAAACACAGACAGACGCACAAACACACACCAACACACACACACGACTTTTTGCCCAACATAGATGAGAGTATTCATGGATGTTAGACGTGGCAGGAGTGGTGAGAATAGCGCAGGGACCAGCGTTAGTGTTCACTCGTTTTACCACGCCGGTCACAGTGCCTCCGTGCCCGGCAGTGTTTACCAAAGCACAACACACACACGAGTTCTTCTCTGCTCCCAGAGTCACAACCCATTGCTAAATGTAAGCGGAGGAGGCAGAGCCACTCGCGGTCGCGGTCGCGGTGTCAATTCATGGGTTTCATCAGGTCCCTTTCCACAGGTGTATAAAATCAAGCACTGATTATCAATGCAGACTGCATGGTGCTTGATTACTACACCTGTGGAAAGGGACCTGATGAAACCCATGAATAGGAGAGGTGGGCGTGGGAGAGGCTTGATGTGTATGTGTAAGTGTAAGTGATGTGTAGGAACAAATTTGAAATCATTCTTTCTTCAGTCTTTTTTCCCACTTTGCCTATAATGATGACTCTGTCGAGAGGGGCCAGCCAGGTTATGATAGGCTGTTCAAGGTGCGCCCAATCATTGACCTGTTTTACTGCTTACATGAGTTTTGCAGTTTGGCAATAGTTCTGAGGGCACCTCAATATTGCTCTTATTGTCTCTGTGCTTTACTTTGCAATTACATGTTGCACACTCTATACTACAAATGTTTATGTGGATAGATGGGCACTGATTAGGCCTCTGCAGCTAAAAAATAGTTACTGTTATTATTATTATCATATTATAATGATTATAATGATTATAATGATAATAATAGTGAAGAAGAGAAGAAAAAAGAAAATAAAAATGTCCTCCAGGTGGTGGAGAGAGAGAGAGAGAAAATACTTATTTTTCCGTTTTTGTGTTTGAGTGTTGTGGTATAGTAATAGTTCTAGTTTACCACTGTTGGCTTACAATTTACTTTTTCCTGTTCATTTCATATGTGGACAGCATAACAAATAGATTGAGAGGTTGAATTTGATGAAATAAGTTCAACTCTCTTTCAAAATATCAGGTATTTCCTGAAAATTACAAAATCCAATATGGCCGCCGCCCTATGACGTCATAATATGCAAATTAGATGAGCAAATTTATTCTCAACATCAACTTTAGGTTATTCCTAACATTTGTCTCATTTACACTTTTTCTCCATCTCTAACCACTTTCCAGCCAGAGCATTCTGAAATTTAGATATCAAAATCTAGTATTTTTCAAAATAAAACCCGGCGCCCAAAGGGTTAATGGGTTCCGGAGGATCGTAGAGTAAGTTTTGAACCCCGGTCGCTGACGTATGATTAAGATGCCTCAACCAGTTAGGCTACGCCACAGTTCGAGTGTCAATCTCTTCGCACTTAGCCAAGAAATATAAAGGATTCAGTTAGTCGAGTTCATTTATTCGCGGCATGCACTTGAAACGCCGATCAAAAGTTCTGACATGTTAAACTGACGTTAGTCATTAATTCACCACATGATAAAATGCTGTTATATTGACGCACAGTAGCCCACGGTAGTCTGTCTATCTCTGAATCAACATGAACATGCATAACGAGATCCATATTCTAAGTTGCTAGAAACTTCTTTTGCGGAGCTAGGCCTAGGCCTACTAGTCGGTTACAATGAATCACCCTCACTGCCCTATCGCATATCTGACCATCCATTGTTATAATGTTACAAAATGCGCGATCTTCTCCAATCATGTAGCCTACGGTTATAAGTAAAGTGACATGATAGGCATGTAGGCCTATTAAAGATATTTCTGTTAAATACGTTTTATTTTCAGTTGTCAAAAGTGGTGGGGACAAAATCTGTGATAAAGTGCTGGGTAAGCTACCCAGCGTCGCCGGTTAAAATGAACATGCCTCCGTTTTAAAATAGCCTATAGGCCTACACATTTCTAATTATTCCTAACATAAATGTTGTAGCCTAAATGTCCATCTTGTCCATCTCTTTCGTCTTCGCCTTGACAATAATAGCCTATTCACGGAAATGCGGTCTTGTAACCGTAATGAATTAATGAATTAATCTAAGGTTGCCTATATCGAGTCTTTCAGGTTGAATTGAAGGCTTCTAAAACCATTTTCATTAATTTCAACAATGGTTTATTGAAACGTCGTTTGATTATAATTTCGCCAGTCATCACCTTCATTTTAATGATTAAATGAGACGGATTAAATGAGACGGATATGCGGAGCATTTCTCTCCCTCTCCATTGACCAAAACGTTGCTCTGGCATCTCTGCTGGACTGACTGAGTTATAGGCTACGTCGAGTGAGAGAGCCAGCTGTGAGGTACGCTGTAAAACATTCGAAAACTCTGAAACTGCAATCTGACATGCCGAGCGTGATGTCTCTTTTCTCCGCTTGTCACCAGCGCGTTGTCTTCGGGTTTTTCCGTGTTTTCCGGTATGAGCCGAACCTTCATTTTATTAAGGCGGTCTTATGTTGCCCCCTTGCGGTTGCAGTTTTAATTAAAGTCCCGATGCTTCGGGAGTCCCGATGTGCGGGAAAGAAAGGAGCATTCTCAACCCGTACCATCTGTATCTTGGTCGTCAACAGCAGCAGCTGGAGTTTCATCCGTCTCATGAGGTAACGTATCCACGTCAGTGTGAGCTGGTTCGAGCATAACTTCTGGTTCCACTGATTCATCCACTGCAGGAGGTGCTCCAACAGGTTCTGCCGGCAACACAGAATGGTCTGCATTGGGCTCATCCTGAAGCTGGGAAGTCAACGGCATGGCTGGTGTCACAGGGGTTTGCGGTCTTGGGATTTCATATACTTGAACAAACCTTTCCTCAGGAACAACAGACGGGACAGGACAGCACGGTAAGTCATCCTCAGAATCAGAGTCCTCCTCAAGAGGCTGAGGTTGACTACGTCTAGTTCTCGGCCGTCTTTCCTTTGGCTGGTCCTGTTCAACATCCTCTGGTTCAGAGAAATCACCGCAAGGGAGCAGGAGATCCCTATGAAGAGTTCTGACTGGACCATCTCCATCTATGGGCTGTACCATGTATACAGGTAGGTCTCCCATCTGTTTCAGAACTTCATACACACTGGATTCCCATTTATCCGCAAGCTTGTGCTTGTTTCGCAGCCGCAAGTTTCTCACAAGCACATGATCACCTTCTTCTAGTGTTGACTCTCTTACTGTCTTGTCAAAGCGCCGTTTATTTCGTTCAGCAACCTTCTGTGAATTCCTTTTGGCAATCTGGTAGCTTTCTTCAAGCCGTGCTTTCAGGTTTCTCACATACTGGGAGTGAGACCTAGGTGCACCATTCTTCACTGGCAGACAGAATGCAATGTCCACTGGAAGCCTGGGCTGGCGCCCAAACATCAATTCATATGGGCTAAACCCAGTGACCTCATTCTTGGTACAGTTGTAAGAATGTGTTAGGGGTTTCACATAGTCACGCCAGTGACTTTTCTTCTTGTCACTCAAGGTCCCTAACATACCAAGAAGAGTTCGATTGAACCGTTCGACTGGGTTCCCTCTAGGGTGGTAAGGACTGGTGCGCACTTTGGTGATACCAGCAAGGGCACAGAGCTCTTTTATGAGTTGAGACTCAAAGTCCCTCCCCTGATCACTAAGTAGGCGCTCTGGAAACCCATAATGCACCAAATACTGCTCCCAAAGTGACTTCGCAACTGTCGTCGCCTTCTGATCTTTTGTAGGTATGGCGACCGCATACTTAGTAAAATGATCCGTGATTACTAAGATGTCCTTAGTATTATGACTATCAGGCTCTAAAGATAGATAGTCCATACATACTAATTCCATGGGGCGTGTCGTCTGGATATTCACGAGAGGAGCTGATCTTTCAGGTGGTGTCTTCCTACGAACACAGCGTCCACATGTCTTGATCTTGTTCTCAACATCTACGGCCATCTTCGGCCAATAGAATCTTGACCGGACTAAGTCTGTAGTTCTTTCCACACCCATGTGTCCCATATCATCATGGAGGCACTTTAGAATGGTGGACCTCAGGGATGAAGGAACAACAAACTGGTAAGTGATGTCATTATCATACTGGCGGGTTCTGTAAAGAAGACCATTTTTCAGCTCAAGTCGTTTAAACTCTTTGAGCACTAACTTGAGCTCCAAGGAATCAGATTTGAGGTTGGGATTTTCTTCATCTCCAGTCTGTAACAGCTCGACAACAGGACCAATGACTGGATCAGATCGCTGATGATGTTGGAGCTCTTCTTCACTGTAGGTGGGTATGGTAGGACAACCTAGCGCTCCAGCATCTTCATACTCATCTGGAACCGCATCTGCATGAATAGCCAGGGATTCCACCAAAGTGATGGAAGGTAAGTTGTTATCGGCCTCACTCAAGAGATGGCGGTGATACAAGGCATGAACTGTGTCAGCTGTTAAATGTTGGTGGTCAGGAGATGAAGCGAGATGGTGAGATGCAAACTGTTTCATCCGCTCCTTCTCCTCAAGAGAAACATGGTCGTCTTCCAGAGTGTCATGTGGCCGTCTGGAAAGGCCATCAGCATCTTGGTTGCATTTTCCAGCGCGATATTTGATGTTAAAATCGAAGGTGGAAAGTGCAGCCAACCAGCGGTAACTGGCAGCGTCAAGTTTGGCTGATTTTAAAATGTATGTCAATGGATTGTTGTCTGTTATCACTGTGAATATATTTCCGTATAAATAATCTTGAAATTTTTCCACAACAGACCACTTTAAGGCGAGGAATTCCAATTTGTGGGCTGGATATCGTTTCTCACTGGGCGAAAGCCCTCGACTCGCATAGGCGATAACTCGCATGTCACCATCCTGTTCCTGGTAAAGAGCTGCCCCTAAACCATAAGTGCTCGCATCTGTATGGAGAATGTACGGAAGTTTCGGATCGGCAAATCCAAGGATGGGTGCTGATGTGAGTTTCTCTATGACCGTTTCAAAAGCTCTTTGGCAGGCAGGTGTCCACCGACTCGCGAAAGGTTCTTTGGCATTGAAGTAAACTCCAGTGCAGGGCGTTGTTCTTTTACCCTTCTTGTAGGGTGGGTAGCCCTTGGTGAGGTCATTCAACGGTTTGACTATTTTAGAATAGTCCTTCACAAATCGGCGATAATATCCTGCGAAGCCTAAGAATGATTTGAGGTCTTTGAGAGTTTGAGGCCTAGGCCAGGTGCGGAGAGCACTGACCTTCTCAGGATTGGTTTCTACTCCTTTTCTGGAAACTATATGTCCTAAATAACTCACTGAGCTCTGAAAGAAATGACATTTCGATGGAGAAAGTTTTAAGCCATACTCTCTCAATTGCTGAAGAACTCGTAAAAGCCTTGCTTCATGTTCCTCTAGTGTGCTGGAGAACACTATTACATCATCTAGAAACACTAAAACTTCTTTCAGATTAAGACTGCCCATACATCTCTCCATTAACCTTTGAAAGGTACTAGGAGCATTCGTAACGCCTTGAGGCATGCGATTAAATTCATAAAATCCTAAGGGACACACAAAAGCAGTCTTAGCCTTATCACAATCCTCCATCTCAATCTGGTAATAACCAGACTTGAGATCCATTACTGAAAACCACTTGGATCCAGCAAGAGCGGAAAAGGCTTCTTCAAGGTTGGGGAGTGCGTATGCGTCACGAACAGTCAATGAATTTAGCTTCCTGTAGTCTATACAAAGACGGACGTCTCCATTCTTTTTACGAACAACCACGATTGGAGAAGAGTAAGGAGACTCCGATTCCCGAATCACTCCAACATCAAGAAGGGTTTTCAGATGCTTCCTTACAGCTTCATAATCGTTGGGATGAATGGGTCGGGACTTCTGCTTGAAAGGCCTCTCGTCTTTTAAGTTGATGTGATGTCTTACTTTAGAGGTATGCCCAAAGTCAAGATCGTGTTGGGCAAAAACGTCAGCATAAGATTTTAGACTCTGTGTTATTTTGACTTTCCACTCTTTTGGAAGAGGTGAATCACCAAAATCAAACTTCAGCTCAGACTGGTCAGGTTTACTGACTGGCTGAGAAGTGACAGCACAACATTTCACACGGTCAGTGTTCATGTTTGAAGCAGGCAAGTTGTCATATATCGCCTCAGGAGTATGGAGTTCAGCAATGACACAGTGTGAAGGAAGTGTTATGTCGTGTTCAGCTTCATTTCTAACCCATACCTGTAGCTTGTGAGGGTTCTGTTTGGGCAAAGCAACAAGGCAGCACTCTACAAGGATTCCCCCAGGTAAAGCAGATGCTGTCGGCTGTTCAATCACAACATACTGCTCGCTACTCGTGTTCACTTTGACATATCCTTCAAGGAGGATCCTCTCTTGAGCTGGTATTACTTGCTGCATCTTGCCTTGAAGAGTCATCAACCCAATTCTCCCTGTTGAGCTCACTTCTTTCCGGAACTGGAGTGTGCGAAGTATTTGTCTATAGCCATGGACAGACGACAAGTCATTTGGCCTTCTGCCGTGACAGTGTTCATTATAAAGGACATCAAGAGCATTTGTTCCAATCAACACAGGTATACTGCCGCTACTGCGCACATCGGGAATAACTAATGCTAAAGTAGAAACTTCAGGCTCATTCTCAACAAAGTTCTTCGGAAACTTCAGGCGGATAGGCACATAGCCCAAGTACGGAACGTTTTGCCCATTAGCACCTTCAACATCCAGACCGTCGATTGGCTGAATAGGATGATCTGATAAATTATTCTCATAAAAAGAAGCAGAAACGGTGGTCACTTGAGACCCGGTGTCAAGGAGACAATTGCAACTCACTCCTGACACCATGATGTCAGCTGTACATTTCTGTCCAATAAGACCTTTCGGAAATTGTTGGTATTCTGTTGTTCTGTGTGATTGAATGGATGCTTTAAATTGACTGTTTGTTTTGGGACATTTAGGTTTGCTCTCAGTCCCTGATAGTCCCGCCTCAGGAACTGACTTCAGTTTAAATGCTGCTCATTCTGCTCGTCCCAGGCTTGTTGCTTTTGTTTTAACTCTCTACGTTTCTTGTCCACTAACTCAGGATTTGGCTCGCTGCTGCAGGTTGGTACAATGTGACCGTCCTCACCGCACTTGAAACAATATCCTGGGCGGGGTCTCTTTGTGAGTATCGGCTCTACTGAGAGGTTTTCCTGTGTGGAAGCTTTGGTTTTGGTCTTTAGTTTCTTATTTTGCCTACCAGTAGTCTCGCGTGAGCTATTCATAGATGCTTTCAGTGAAGCCATTTGAGTTTGTAACTTTGCAAGTTGCTTTTCAAGTTTGCACGTCTCAGCGGAGGATGCGCTATCTGCAGAGGCTGCTATGTCTGTGTCAGGGTCGTACTCTTCTACTGTGTGGACATTTGCCTGAGCTTTGGCTTTAGGGAAGCCCAAGTGTTGCTTCATCCGGCTGGACTTAGCGGCTTGCCGGTCTTCCTCAGTGCGCAGTAAAAGAAGCAATTCAGTGAACGAGGGTGGATTCACTTTTTTCTGTTCAAGCTGAAGACTAGTAATTAAGGCATTGTTCCAGCACCCTCTACAGAACTGTTTAAGTAGCTGGCGCTCTAATTCAATGGCAGCAATTCCACCTCTTTTCACTACTTTACTCAAAGCTGTCTGCAATCGCTGCAAATAGCTGGAGGGTTTCTCGCCTGAGTTCTGGTTAGTGTTCAAGAACTTTGCAAAAAGCTCATCTCCATCATCAACAGTGTCGTATGCTGAGTCGAGAAGACTAAGGTAGTCATGAGGAGATGCTTTTGGCCCAAGGTGCTTCACAATGTGGGCAGCAGGCGGAAGAAGGCTTTCAACTATCTTCCGAACAGTGTTTTTATCAGACACAGTAGCATCTGCGAGAAGAAACTCAACGTTGTTACGCCATGTGTCATAGTCAGACTCAGAGCATGGGCATGGAGTTTTCCCAGAGAAAGGCCTAACTTTGACACGATCATTATATTGAGCAGAAAAATCGCTGTTCTTAATGACATGCTCAACCACTACTTTCTGGATTTCAGGAGTGGTGAGCAGTTCAGGAGTTAAGTGGAGAGTCTGTTGCCTACGGGGGGCTGTTGGAACAGTGATTCGGATAGGATCACGCTCAGGTAAGTTAGGTGGGTCAGGGACTATTTTAGTAGGAGATTCAGGAGTTTCAGGAGCTAGTGGGTTGGCTGGGGTTGCGGGTGGTTCAGGTGTGGGATTACTTTTAGCTTTCTTCTGTATTTTAGCCAGCTCATCTAGCAAAAGCTTCTCAAAGTCAGTTCCACTTAATCTAGCCACATCTTGTAGCTCAGCTAAGTAAGATTGTGTCAAGCTAGAACTTTTATCAGCTACATACAACTCAGAGAGAAGCTGAATTTCATGGATGATTTCTGGATTACTGCTAGGTCTTTTGCAGGGCAAAGCGTCAAGAAGCAACTGGATGGGTTCACCTGTTTTGAATTCTACGATGGCAGTGTCTTTAAACTGAGGGTCATCACTAGTTACTTCGATTACCCTTTCAACCGAACCAATGGTTGCTAAGTACTCCATTACATCATTATCTTCCGTAACACCTGTTAAGCCACTCACTAAGAGCGAATTAGGCACCTTCACATTTTCTGACTGTATTACATCCATACTTCAAGCTATCTTTTCACCAAAAAAATGCAAAGTGTGCAATAGCAGTATACACAGACAGGATGCAATAAAAGTGTCAAATTGTTCAACTTTTCACTAGAAATGAGTCCAAAACCCCCTCCTGGCTGGCTCGCCACTTTTTGTGTAGCGCTTATAGACCTGGACCAGTAAATTCAGCACTAAACATCAACCTAGGCTCGAGAGAGGGGTAGGCATAAACCAAAACAATGAATGAATAAGTTGAACAATAGACAGTTTTATTGCCTCAACAGCAATGCAAATGTACCACATTGAATGGCAAACAGAGAATAAATTGTGTAAGAAGACAATTGAATGTTAAAGAAGAGCTCTTCAAATAAAATAGAAATAAAGGAAACTTAGAATTCAAGATACTGGAATGTGTTCAGTCCTTGCATGAAATGTATTGATTCCAAAAGTTCAGTTCCTGTATGAATGAGTGTATATTGATTCCAAAAGTTCAGTTCCTGTATGAATGAGTGTATATTGATTCCAAAAGTTCAGTTCCTTGAACGTGTGTGTGCGTATTTTGACTACAGTGTGGAAAAGCTTATCTGGTCGATGAACGAAAGAACAATCTTGGAGTTCTCTGAGACAAATCGTACGGTTGGCCACACCGCTTCCACGATCGTCCTCAGTCTCACTGGGCTGGGCTCGCCATCTATGATCCAATTCTGATCTGGTCGTTCAAAAAAACCAATCTACACAAAGTGCAGAATAATAAGAATTGTGTTCTACTTCTATTCTTAACATGAGACTCATTAACTTCTTTCTATTTCTCTTAGAACATCTTGTACTGTGTAACCAATAGCTAAGGATGCACTTACACTACAATGAGATGAATGACTTACATCACAATTAACAATATTGATGAAAATATAAGCAAATACATTACTTATAAGCATGTACTTTCCGTACAAATTCAATGAATTGCATAAATGAAACTACTATAATGTTTTTAACATCATTAACCAATGTACTTATCTTTTATACACTTGTCTTTTTACTATAACATACATTTTTAACCTTTTCAAATATCATGAATTACATTTTACCATTTAACTTATTCAAAACATATGAAACTCAAAAGATATGCATTCGTAATGCATCTGCATTATAACTTATTAGCACTCGCTATTACTATCAACTGCGAGGCTAAAATGTAAACAAATGAAGCGCCACGGATCCCGCATGGCTTACAACTCTTTCAATGACTCGGCTGGCCAGGCTAACATGCTGCGCCAGCTAGTTAGGGCGTTAGCTATATTCTAACACTGAATATAATGATACGGCTTGTATCAAAGTGGCAGGAAACAATTCAATTCTCGTCAGAGATTAAACATTCTATCAACCAAGATAGTGCATACCAAGGTTTCATACAAACATTGAGCATAGTCTAATTCATACTCCGATTGGTTTTGAATTATATCTTTCCTAAGTTGCTAGTCAGAACTTAGCCAAACGTGTCTCACTCACCGGAGATTCCAATGCACTGCAAACTCGATGAAATCACAATGTTTCTTCACTGAAAGTTCAGTTTACGGTAGACTTTAACCTTATGTGTAAAGCTAGATGTAAACAACCGACTTTTCGTGAGTATTAGATTAATTATTTATTCGCAAATCCAGGAGCTCGGTCAGATGCACGTTGCAGGAACTATATCGGTGGTAAAAAAGAATGTCTTCTAGTATGGCGCTCTAGTCTTCCAACACATAGAGCGCCCTCTATAGGAAGTTACTTGTCATTGCATTTAAATTAGTAGCCCTAATTTCATGAGGGTTACACGCACATCCTAGGCACAGACAGTTCAATGCATTTACTGTGGGGATCATATTTATTTGTGTATATGCTAACGTGAATTCTTGCTCAATATTGACTCGCCATGTTTATTATATCATGACATATGAATATCACATTATAGGATTTCGAGACAAGGGGCAAACTTCTCCACCACCATCCCAAAATGTAATCTCAAATAAATAAATACATTTGCGCCTACCGATAGGTGCGCGTTCACGAACACCTTCTCTCACTCTACAATCTTCATCAACGATGTACCTTACGTTGTCTCGTTGTAACGTGGAACCTAATTGGCTCATTCTAGCTGGTGACGGAAATGAACACCCATGGAACGCCATTTTCTCAAAGATGGCTGCGGCCAATTTCAAACTTTTTTGGCTGAAGTAGCTAGCCTAGCATCGGCCATTGAAATTAATGGGGGCGGGACTTATTCCCTCTCTCCAGTTAATATAATACCTCCATGCTTTTTATCGACAAAATGCTGTGCGTGATGATGTCACACACCCCTAAAACGAACTGTCGCATAAGTTTTGGTGTATCGCCAAAAAAATCGGCCTTTGAGCCGTTTCCATACATCATTTTGGGTATGTCGCAAATTATCTACCTTTTGCTTTCCACGTGACAGCCCCTTCCATAAACAAACAAAAATGGAGAGATTAGTCAGACAGTTATTTCAGTTTCACAAATGTTGTAGCATTCCTTTTCTGTTTTCCACCAAAAATAACTGTGATATAATTTTCCTCAATTAAATTGAAGACTGATTTCAACCCTTTCATTCGCATTTTGCTCCTAAAATGAATCCACACCAAGTGGATCAAAGTGTACTAGCCTACAATTCGCGCATCTGTATACAAATTTCAGAGTTCACAACTCTTACACACCTGGCTAGACGCTTTCAGCATCAAGCTCGCGCTCTCACACACACGCAAGAAATGTCACTCCAAAACCATTCTTCTTTTTCTTCAATCTGTTCGTTATCAGTTGGTGACTAGGCTATGTAGCAATACCGGTGAAACAGTAAACCATGATGAAACTGTTGACTATAACAATTACCTTGTTCATTTCAAATATTATTATTATTACGGTTGATAGGCTTAACACGGTGTGGAAACTAGTGGTGGGGGAAAAAATCGATTCTGTTCAGTATCGCGATATTTTGTGCATGCAATTATATCGATACTAGTAGCTCAAGTATCGCAATACTTAATTATAGAATTTAATTATCTATTTTACCTTTATTTGAGTCCCCAAGGGGAATTTCAAGATATTACACTCACAAGGTGGCGCTTGTTGTGGCGTTTTATTGTGCATTCAACGGCAATTTCAAATAAAAATGGCTTCACAATCACAACCTGTTATAGACGACCCTCCATCACTTTGAAAGTGTGGGTGTATTTCGTTTTCAACAAAAAGCAAATAGTAAGGACCTTGATATGCACCACGCCATGACAAAGACAGTGTTATTTTCCTTATTTTTTGTAATGCCTTTGAATAATATGAGAGACATGAATAGCAATATATCGCAGAATCGAATCGCAATACTTGTTGTATCGCAATATGTTTAGAATCGCAATAATATTGAATTTTGGCCCAAATATCGCAATAGTATCGAATTGTCATTCTTTTGCCAATTCCCACCCCTAGTGGAAACCGTGCGTTAATTCCTCCCAGAGCCTGTATTTCACATAGGCCTGCTAGATGTCTATGAAACAAAAATGGTATCCTACTGATTCTGTTGTCTAAATGATGTATTTAACCACGATTCGGTGTATCTACTTATAAGGCGGAACATTTTCATTGCAAATGTGCGCTGTATATAGCCACTCTGCGTCTTTTTATGGCTACGTTCACATTAAATCCATTCCACTAACGTCATCAGGAGAATACCGTAACGTTTTATTTTGAGCACTGGTTGTCACTCATTGGATATAACAGATATTGGGCCCTATCATGCCAACCGGGCAATGAGCTTTCACGACTGGCGCAACCTTTAATTATTATTCTCTGCGAGCGCATCCTTCATTTTTCCAGCGCAAATGTACGTTCTCTAAATGGGAGATGATATTGCGCCCTAACGGGCGTGTCAGTGAAGAGAAGAGGTGTGGTCCGGCACAAAGCTCGCCAGTCGCTAATATATGGATGAAGAAAGTAAGTGCGCCACTGACCAGGAAAAACCTAGTCGGAAATCACTCGCGCATAGCTGAAAGGCTATTATATGAGCGCATGAGGCTTGGGGATATGGAAGAGTGCACAGTGCGCACTTCTTTCATCAGCAGGAGCGCGCGCAGCCCAAATATAATTAAATAATATTTGTCCGTTTCTCGGTTTTAGGTTTGTGTATTGGTCAGCAAAAAGTAGCATACATAGCATAACAACATCCACATGCAATAATACAATAATAACGTCTAACAGTGACCTGCTCATTTAGACAACATTACACAGCCCTATGGCTAAGTTACCTTCAGTTAGTTTTGTTCTAGCATACCTTTAACGTCTGGCATTAAACAGCTGTAGTGTTCTGGCAACTGTCTACCTTGTTATTGCTCATCTGGAATAACTTCTCTAGCTGCCTCCATCCTCCATCCTTTCTGTTTTGTTTGTTTAAAGAACTTGCGATATCCATGATGAGTAGGCTATTGAGTTAGTGAATTAGCTTCACATTGTGTGCTGATAGCGGAGTAAAAGAAAACAACACGTAGCCTAGTTGCGCGCGTGCGTAATCTCTCCTGTTCAGACGAAATGTGTGCGCGTGGATATAGCTCTATAGCGCATAATTAATTTTGATAACGTGTTGACTGACTTTTTCTTAAAATAGAAGATTGTAAATAGCCTGATGGCTGGCAGCTAATGGGATGCTGTGCATATTGGGTGGGTACGGCATGGCATGCCAATTTGGTGTGAATACACACACACACAAGGGAAATGTAATAATGATAATGATCAATAGTGAGAACTAGCTTCTGACTACTGCTGCGGCTGCTGCGTTCATTCTGAAATAATCTATTTAAGTCATAAGCCCCGAGAGACCGTAAGCAAGTGCCTAAAACCCCCCTTAGCTGTTCTAAAATCAGTGTAGCCTAAACTATGGACTAGAGTGACTTATTGCTTTTCTAAAACGGTAACTATATGTCGATGTATTCAAAGATAATCATTCTTCCGCCAATAAATATTTATTCCATAGGAATGGTTGCCATGCAACATCGACACGCAGCCACTTTAACTTTTGTGCAAGTTGTGGTAGTGCATTAACGAAATGCGGTCAAGGTGTATGTTTGTGTTGGATTTTATAACAGCATCGAACGCGATTCAGCCAATCATCATCAAGGACCGGAAGTATCCGTGTTAGAAAACAATATTCACACATCATGTACATTATTTTCACAATTTCCCAGCATAAAAGTTGGGAAGGCTTAGGAAGCCTTCCCAAGCCTCCATTACGCGCCGCCCATGCCTCACGCACGAGCAAGTCGGTCTCTTCTG
Organism: Sardina pilchardus; assembly: GCF_963854185.1. NCBI lineage: Eukaryota > Metazoa > Chordata > Actinopteri > Clupeiformes > Clupeidae > Sardina > Sardina pilchardus. Next base: position 5,015,704 of record NC_084994.1, read on the forward strand.
GAGTACACGCCCAGGTAACTCCGCCATGATAATACCAACAGACCATTGAACAATGCGCCAGGCTTTTAAAGGGAATGAGAGTGTGAAATCTAATTGGTTTATAGCATGCTAAGCCCAAAAGACACCCACGACTAATTAACTAAATTAAGACAACCCCTTTTCACTTTGCGCTGAGCGCAATGTTCACTTTTCAAGCTGTCATTATAGCCTTTTGCGCTAGGACCGCCCCCAAAGAAACTAGCGCGAGTGACTTGCGACAATGCCCAGTTGATCCTGATAATAGAGCCCATAGGCTACCAAACTCCAAGACAAGTCATGGCAGAGTAAGTTAAGCACCCAGCCAATTAAACATGACCAAGGTAAAAGTGAACTGACAACTCACAATGCCATGCCACGGTAGGCTACCTAAATCATTGAAGTTAACATTGCTGGACACTCATCTTTTCTATTACACCGGAAATATTTGTCTTTACATTCATGTTATTTAATGAAAACATGTATCCTTGAACTATGCGTGACTATTTTCCTAATCCCAAAGAATGAAACCTAATTATGTTCACGTAGGCTGCGGTACTTCTTAAAGTGACAGGCACTCAATTAGTCCTACACACCACCCCTGTAATATCATTAAAGACAAGTGTAATCAATATGAAGTATTCAAATTACTTTGAATTTTAAGCTGTAAGTATTATGCAGATCCTATAATGCTATGAATTGTTAACAAAACATACAAATTCTGAATTCAAAATATGAAATAGAAACCAGACAAGCCATTTTCTCTGTGTAGGAAGGGTTTGAGCAGAGACTAGGATTGCCACTGCTGTGAATGATCTGTATCCTGCTTAAGGCAATAAGGTTTTCAATGAAATTTCATAGTGCTCCTAATTTTTTTTTTGTGCTCCTAAATTTTTTCATTTAGGAGCACCTATGCTCCTAGTGAAAAAGCTAAGCGTAGCCTACAGCCCAGCTTGAGTAGAGCCCTGATTTAAATCCTATAGGAAAATCTGTGGATTGACTTGAAGAGAGCAGTCCATTGCCGTTCCCTACAGAATTTGACTGAATTTGAACAATTCTGCATGGAAGATTGGGCAAATATTCCCCAATCTAGGTGTGCAAAGCTATAATAGAGACATATCCAAACAGATTGACAGCTGTATTGAAAGGAAAATGAAGCTCTACAAAGTATTAAGTCAGGGGTATGATGACTTTTCTAACCCTGTTATTCTAGTTATAAATGTTTTATTAATTTTCATTATTTTGATGATGTACAGCTAAATTTGTAAATAAAACTGGATTTTTTTTATTTCAGGCTGTACGACAAAAAAAAGTAACTATTTCAGAAGGGTATGATGACTTTCTATAAGCACTGTAGTTACTGTATATGTCATTGGTGGTTTATATCTCATCTTACCTCTTTGTTAGGCTTAATTAATCTTAAAAAAGATGTTTTGCTTATCTGGATTGTATCTAGCTTGAATTTTGGGTAGTCTGAACGGCACAAAACCGCATGAAATGCGATTTTTCCAATGCTGATTCGCACCACATACGGATGTGGTTTCAATATCACTTACTATCGGATATGACTCAATCTGAACAGTCGAACCACTTGAATAGGATTTCAACGTGCCCCTTTGGTCATTTGCACTGCGACAAACAATTGCAACGTAATTCTGAGTGACGGAAGTGATTGATTGATTGATTGATTCAGCGCGTGCGCCAGGGCTACTAGCAAAACAAAAACCAACGTCAGACTCAAGTCAAAATGTTATGGTGAAACATGGAAAACTATAACGTAAAGGGTGACGAGGTATTTGCGCCGTGGCTACGAATAATAAGTTGGAAAATATAAAAAATAAATCCACTTTCATCCATGACGACTTGGTTGTGTACAACTCTACCTAATGAATCCAGGTGTGTTTAATTTATATCGGATCTGAGCATTGCATGCCAAGATCGGATGTGATCGGATGTGTTCACTTGCAATATGCAATGAGAACAGTCAGTCAGAAAGATCAGGTTCTGATCGGATATGCAGGACATCCGATTTCGACTGCCAGTGTGAACTAAGCCTTAGTGTGTGCACATACGTGGACAATTCAATATTCTAAATTAAAAAAAATAACTTTTGGAAACATTTTAAATAGATTTCCAGTTTAGGTCAAATTTGAATAAGAAAACCTTAACACGATCTTTTAAAAAAATCTAGGCATAGTGCATGCATGGAGGGGTTAATATGTTACTCATATGCATACGATTGTCCCCTTATAACATTACAAATCTGTGTATGTAGCCTTTTTCAGACAGGTTTTGCACACATTTTGCGATAATTGCCTGCCGCATTTCTGACGGTAGCGGACATTCAGACATGAGGCATATATGCGCCATAGTTCGCTGGACAGATAATGACGCCTAATAAATGCGGCCGCGCTGTCAGCTGTGCATGGGAGTTTAGCTTTCACACCGGGAGTAGCCTTGCTGCATTACCGTAGGTTACGAAGGTAACTATGGATCTGTGAGACCGAGGGATGACCGTCACTATCCCTTTTTTGACCGTATGACGGTCAGAGTTAGGTCGAAACAGATCTGCAGCGTGTTAGAGAGATGTAGGCTAACTGTTCAGTGATATCGGGCACTTTAAATACACGTAATACTTCCCTTGATCATCACTGACAAGTGCGATCTTTTTCCGCGATTGCATTCACATAGCAGCTGTGGCGGCAACATTACGGAAACATGACTAGGTTGGCAGCAGGAAAAGTTACGGTAGTAGATATGCGGACATATGCATTCAGACAGCAAAACAGAAAAAAAAACTACCGTAAAATGTTCATGAACATTAAAGAAATACACGTCTGTCTGAAAGCGGCTAGAGTGTGTTCATGGGAATAATATGCATGTGAACCTCTATGCTCATTAATTGGGGCACATTGTAAACAGTATCCTTTTCATTTATTTTATCCATCTGCAATATCTTTTCTCATGTTGTTATGCAGACTTGCTGAATCCAAACTCTCAGAGAACTCCTGTGGAATTGTGGCTACTGTTCTACAGTCACCAAACTTCCTGATAGAGCTGGACCTGAGTCACAATGACCTGGGAGATTCTGGAGTCCATCTTCTCTCTAAGGGACTGTATAGTCATAACTGCAAACTACAGACGTTAAGGTTGGTGTTAGACATGCCTTTGTGAAATGTTAGGACTATGCACCACAAGTTATGGTTTTGTTATGGTTGATGTTATTAAATATTATTTCAGTTCAGCAACAGACTGAATCCTGAGGGTTTACTGTTTTAACATGGTTTTATAATGAGTAATTTCAAGTCAAGACAAGTAGTTTTTATTTGTCCCAGCTTGGGCAATTGTTTTGCAGCAGTAGCACACACACATACACTTCCATATACACATACACTAACACACTTCCACAGGACATTTATAAAAATAAATAAATAAATACACAAAACAGATAAAATGCTATGGGGAAGTGAGATGCACAGTGTAAAAGATAAGCCCAGAAATAAATAAATACACAGCCTGCATATGGCTATCTGCGTTTCTTAATGGAGTTAAGCAGTTGAACAGCGGAGGGTATAAAAGAGTGCTTGTATCTGTTTGTCCTGGCTGGTGATATTTAAAACGGGAGCCAGAGGGCAAAAGCTGAAATTCACTGTGCAGAGGATGGGTGTAATTATCCAAAATAGACTCAGCCTTCCTAATTGCCTGTTCTTCATATAAAGCAGTCAAGCTTTTCTGTTGAACACCGATTACTTTACTGCTTACCTTGATAATCTTAGATATGGCATTTTTGTTTTTCACACTGAGAAGAGCATACCAGCAGTGCAGGCTTGTGCAAAATTCAGAATTGAATTGAGAATGACTCCTAAATTCCAATTCAATTCTCGAGTTTGAATTGAATTTGAATTGAGGTCAAAAACAGGATGCAGAATTACAATTCGAATTTGAATTAAGGGAAGTAGAATTGAAATTCAATGAAATTCAAACAAATTCACATACATAATTTAAGGGTACACTGCAAATTATTTGATTCTTATCAAGATAAAAAAAAAAAGAGATTAGAAGTTTTAGATAATTTATATTGTTTTAAGAGTGAATTTCTTACTGTAAGTGTTCAACTTTACACTATCTTAAATCAAGCACAACCATATATGTTTTGTCTCAAATAGGCATGAAAACTTAAAATGCAGTAAATACTGTTCAAATGAGATCTTTTATATCTCTCCCTCAAATTCTCATCAAAATAAAGCTTGTTTTATGTAACAAGAAAAGTTGCCTTAATTTAAGATCATCTTAGAAAACAGCAGTCTATGCTTATATTTATATTTAACTTATTCTGAGGCTGTAACAACTTTAAATACACGTGATCTAGGCTCGTCACAAGCTGTGGCACTGTGGCGCAACAGGCTACAGCAGTAGGACCATGAACTTGTCCAAGTATCCTTGGGGACCCGGTTCAAATACCACCTGCGGCCATATCACATCTCTTTCACTCGCCCACTCGCTTCCTGTCTATCTGCACTGTCCTTTCTGAGTAAAGGCAAAAAGTCCAGGACATTTACTAGCAAAAGAAAAGGAATATAATTTGAGGCTGTAAAAAGTTTAAATTTAAGTAATCACCCTTTTTTGCAGTGTATTGTTTAACAATTAAGTTTCACAAAATATGTCAGATATGATTTCAATAAAACACACCACTTATAATTGAAAACAGTAATCAATTACATTTTCAATGTAATTTTCCCTGAACTGAATGTATGTGAGATTCAACACATTCTTCCTGCTGGGTTATTCCACGCCAAATCAACCAGAGCACACGCACTTGCGTCTCAAAAAAATCTGAAAAAAATACCATGCGTGCCTATGTTACTCAGGAGATACTCTGTAAAATGTTTTTGTGCTAAGATCAACACTTTTCAAGTAACAGACAGTTTTGCGGGGGGAGGGGGGTGTCAAATTTGTTCTGCCTCTTTTTTTTGTCAAAGTTCCCAAGCTCATTGCTCAAGAACTAGAATCTGTAGGAGGCTCAAATGTTGCAGGCTGGTGCATAAATAGGAATAGTATGCAGTCAAATCACCACGAGTAGTCTGGATGATCCTCCATGGTCATAGCAGTCCCTTAAAGTTGATAAAAATGTTTTTGGAGTTCTTGGCTGGGCTCTGTTTAGGCTTACAGAACACACATTTTTACTCAACATAGGCTCTTGATTCCCCCCCCCCCCCTTATTAAGATCAGTAGAAACACTCTCCGAAAAAGCAATGAAAAGAAAAGAAAATCCATCAGGGGCTGAACAGCAGACCTCACAAGTTTGAAAAATAATTTTAGATCTCATATTCAGAGCACCCTAACACCTTGTGGGAATATACGAAGATTTTTAAAATATTTTTTTCTTTAATCTGCATTACCTCTTCTTTTTAAAAACACCAATTTGACTTGTCTTATGCAAATCTTTCTTTTTCATTTTCCACCCTAAACGTGGACAAAATGCACCATTGAGATCAATATGTTTTGTCCCCACCCCTGCAATTTCAGTGATTCAGTGATTTTAGTGGCACCCAGTGGTTACTCTATACAAAGCATATCTCTCAATAAATCTCAATGGTGCATTTTGTATTGATCTTAGCACAAAAACATTTTACAGAGTGTCTCCTGGGAAACATAGGTGCACATGGTATTTTTTTCAGATTTTTTTGAGACGCAAGTGCGTGGGCTCTGGTTGATTTGCCGTGGAATGACCCTGCTATGTGATTGTGGAATTTGTTTTGAATTGCCATGAATTGAATTCCACTTCCTGTCATTCCAATTCAAATTCAAATTGAACTTCATGTGGGGTGGGGCCAATTCAATTCAAATTCCAACTCATGAATTGAATTGAGGCAAATTCTAAAATTCGGAATTGTGCACAAGCCTGACCAGCAGATAGCAGAAAAGGTGAGTATGGATTCTATGAAGGATCTATAAAACATATTAGGGACCTGAAACCTTGCCAACTTCCTAAGACAATATAAGCGCTGCTGACCCTTCTTGCACACCATGTCTGTGTTACTGTTAAAAGTCAGTTTGTCATCAACAATGGAACCCAGATATTTGTACTGATGAACAATGTCAATGTCCAGTCCATTTATCTTGGTTGTGGTGGGGTTGCAGGCTTTGTGTCTAAAATCAGTACACATGTCCTTAGTTTTAGACACATTCAGTTCTAGCATTGCGTCCTGACACCAATTTATAAAATAATCCATAATGGGGCCATGTGACGATTCATTGGCCTCCAGCAGGCTCAGCAAACTTAAGGATGTGGCAACTGTCAGTTTTGGAACGGCAGTCGTCTGCGTAGAGGATGTACAGGAGAGGAGATAAAAGGCAACCTTGAGGAGAGCCTGTAGATGTAAGGGATAATCCAGAATGGTGGCCATTTACTCTCACTTGCTAATTTCTCTCTCTCTCTCTCTCTCTCTCAGGCTCAGTAACTGTGGTATCTCAGATGAAGGTTATGTTTGTCTGGCTCTCACTCTGATGTTAAACCCCTCATGTGTGAAAGAGCTGGATGTGAGCAACAATCATCCTGGAGAATCAGCACAGAAACTGTTATCTGCTACACTAGAGGATCCTCATCGCAAAGTTGAAGCACTTCAGTATGTACTCTAGAGAACCAGAAACATCAAGATGTGATTGAGCGCAAAATTACATTTATTAGTGGCATTTCAAGCAAGACCATTTATTTGCATTATCACCGACTGGCTTACAGTGATGCTAACCACGTCTCTATTTTATACCCAATGCTTGAGTGAAATGATTTTTGGGAGTTGTTGGCTTTCATTCACATGAGCCAAACAAACATTTTTCGCTTTTTTCTCCCGTCTCAGATGAAAATGAGGGAATTATGCATGGCTATTTAAAAGTATGACTGGGTTTCTAACAACATAAAGCTTAAAGGAACACTTCACCATTTTTTCATATTAAACTATGTTATTCGCTTAATTAAGACGAGTTGATACATACCTCTCACGTTTCAATGTGTGCACTCACTGGCTCTGGTGCGCGGCTCAACTCATGTCCATGTTTTCCCTATTAAAATACAGTTACACGAGTAGTCATACAACCAAGCATGGTGAGACAAAATAAAACGTGGTGCATTTCTAAGCAGGTAAAAGGGATAACTATATTGTGTGGCGGAATAATATTGGGAGCACTTAGACTCTGCGCAGTAATATCCTCACTCCAAAGTGAAACTGAAAGTGTAAGAGTGAGGATATTACTGCGCCACACAATATAGTTATCCCTCTTACCTGCGTAGAAATCCACCACGTTTTATTTTGTCTCACCATACTTGGTTGTGTGACTACTCGTGTAACTGTATTTTAATAGGGAAAACATGGAGGTGTTTGGTCACTTCTAACTTCATCTCTGTTTGGATCCTAATGAATGCTTTGGGCTAGCTAAGTGCTATCAAAGTTGCGCCGCGCACCAGAGCCAGTGAGTGCACGCATTGAAACGTGAGAGGTATGTATCAACTCGTCTTAATTAAGCGGATAACGTAGTTTAATATGAAAATACGTTGAAGTGTTCCTTTAATGCAAATGGGTGAAATGCTCCTTTAAAAAGTGGGCCACAGTATGTGACTAATTACTGTTACTTCAGAAGGATTCTGTAGTCCTCACCACAGGGAACAAATTAATCATGAATCAATCAATAATCAACTAATCTAAATGCAGCATTAACTACACTGTTTACACTGGTATCATTCCCTGTGCATTTCACTGAATTTAGTCAATTTGAAGTAACATTGCATAATATGTAGAGTTCTTCTGTCATAATCCTGTCAAATGTTGTTGCAGATTTGCTGACTGTAAACTTACAGATAAGTCCTGTGAGATTGTTTCTTCAGTTCTACAATCACCAAACTCACTGCTACAGCTGGACTTGAATCACAATGATCTGGGGGATTCTGGAGTTCAGCTTCTCTCTAAAGGACTGTCCAGTTTTAACTGCAAAATACACACATTAAGGTGGGTATACATTTTATTATCATCTAAAGCAGGGGCCTCAAACTCCCGGCCCACGGGCCACATCCGGCCCAGGTCTGGCCCGCAACTTGATGTCAAAATAATAATGTTATTCTGCCCTTGAGGGTATTTTTAATCGCGATAAACAACAACACTGATTAAAACAGACGGTAGATCCAAGTACGGTGACAAATTGCATTTGTACTCTCCACAATAGTTTCCAGACATCCAGAGCTTCGATTCAAGCCCAAATTCACTGCACAAAGTTTTCACCATGTAGCCGCGTCACCACAAACTGCACGCAGAAGACGTGCAATGACACGGAAGCGATGCAGACCAGTTTTGCACAAATTGAAGCAGAAATACACCAAATGTTGAAAGAAAGTTCACATGTGATGAAGTATTGGGTCTGTTAATCACCTATTCTAATTCTGAAGAAGAATGTCTGCCTTTTGGAGATTATGATCGATCGTCTATTAGTGATAGTCACGGTGCGTCTGTGCGTCTTTGCGTAGGCTACGACAGCGTCCAACCATACTATGTTTATTTTGACCTTCTGCCCAACGTAACTGGAGATGCCAATGATAATCGTGATGATGGTGTCCGTAATGGACGTGGGACAGGCAGCTGAAGAACTACAAAGTCCCCGCGATTGTAACTGATTTGACCAGGTTACTTTTTAGCCTATTTCAGGGTTTGTGACTACGAATAGTAGCCTAATAGTTTACTATTGTTGGTTTACATTTCACTGTTTTCCTGTTCATTTTGTGTGTGGGTGAAATGACAAAAAAGAAAGTAAAACTGATCAAATAATGTTCAACATATTTTCATGTATAATTAATGCATGAGTTAATGAATTAACTCATGATAATTCATAGCATTTAGTTAACATGAATTCATGTGCAATTACTTTTCTTTTTTCCCCATGACAGTGGTGTCCACGATTTTGTCCGACAAAAAGTCATCATGATCATGCTTGATTAAGCAGGATTCATGATGATGTGCCAACCGTACTTAATGCTTAAGATGATGAGTTGTTTATGCATGAATTAATTAATGACAATCAGTGAATTCATGTTAAGTCATAATGATTCATGATATATTCAGGGATGAATTAATGCATGATTCATGCATTCATTCATGCATGAATTAATGCTAATTCATGTACTCTTACCTCAAAGTGTTACCAATTTTATTTATTTATTTTTTTTAAAAAGTGTTACCATTTTTTTAAAACCCTGGCGCTAAACGTTTGCCAGGTTTAAATCAATTATGAAAGGAAAATGCCTAAAGTGTACTTGTCCTTAAAATACAGGGGTCATAGCCTAAGTATTGGAACGCCCATGTTAAATTCCCATAGAGGATTTTTATTTTTTAAAGGCCAGTTATTTCATGGATCCAGGACACTATGCACCCTGATAAAGTCCCCTTGGCCTTTGGAATTAAAATAACCCTACCACATCAACACTATACCATACCATTTCATTCTCATTGAGCTTAATGCAATTCAAACCAGCTAATAGGCTAACTGAAATAAAACCATGCCAATCTCTTAGTATGGTAACCTGAGTCAAATCCCTTGTTTGTTTACACCAACCTGGCCAACAAAGCTGATTCTCATTTTGTGTATCTTTTTTACATTGGCCTAACATTTGCCATTGCTAATGACGTACACAGTAATTAATCTAGCATACTTTCATTAAATAAATAGATTCAAGCTAACATGTAAAGGTCTAATTAGCCTGATCAATTTGTACCAGAGATCTTACCTGTTAGAAAAATGTCACCTGGGATAAAACTCCCCCTGCAACCCTGATTTGCATTTGTATAGCCTTCCCTAGAATTAGAAGGAGGGGGTCTTGGGGGGATGACTGCCAAGCAAGGCCCTCATCAATTTCCAGCAATTCAAAGCAGTTTTCTGCATTGCCTGCAAATTGCTGTAAACAGCCGTAAACCTGAGCTTTCACAACAATCTACAGTGTCACATACTGACGAAAATCCCACTTTTCATGTAGTGTGTGGTGTATTGCATGTTGAACAGTGTTCACACTACCGAAGACGGACACCAAAGTATGTCTCTTTCAGTACAGGTAGCTGCAGAAGAGCTTAACTCGGCACAGCATGTAAAGCTTAGTGCACTGTTGAAGAGCTACGGGGATGTCTTCTCAAGCCACGACAAAGACTATGGCTACACAACTACAGTGACACATAACATATAAACTGGTGACACCCAACCGATCAAATGAATACACCGGAGAGTTCCACCTCAAGTATACCAAAAGTTCAAGTGACATGTGCCTAAAAAGAGGAATATAAAATCATCATTTGACAATTGATCTTAATGCCTTAATTAGGAGTAAAAATCAATCATTAGCCTGTTTGATGCTCATTGAGCATCTGAGGCTAATAGGCCTACTGGAAAAAGCACCATGTCAATCTATAGCTGCAGTGCCTATAGAAAGTCATCATACCCTTTTGAAATAGTAACTTTTTTGTCTTACAGCCTGAAATCAAAACTCATTTAAAAAAGCAAAAATTCCAGTTTTATTAATAAATTTAGCTGTTTTTCATCAAAATAATGAAAAAAAAGTCAGCAGTTCTGAAAATTGATAAAAAATTTAAAACTAGAATAACAGGGTTGGAAAAGTCATCATACCCCTGACTTAATACATGTAGAGCTTCCTTTTGCTTTCATTACAGCCATCAATCTGTTTGGATATCTCTATTATAGCTTTGCACACCTAGATTGGGGAATATTTGCCCAATCCTCCGTGCAGAATTGTTAAAAGGATTTAAGTCAGGGCTCTGACTTTGCCACTCAAGGATATTCCCCATCCTATCCTTAAGCCACTGCTTTGTTCTTTTGGCAGTATATATGCTTAGGATCATTGTCGTGTTGGAAGGCGAATGACCTGTAGCCTGGATGCCAGACCGAAGTTTAGCCCCGCCTCCATTCTATTTCTGCAGGGAACTTTGGTCTGGCACTGCCCCGTTCAGCTGCTACTATTCGAGATACAGATCTGTTCGGACCAATCACATTTCACAGGGCGGGCTTTACGTGATGATTGACAGATGAACAGCAGTGACGTTCACGGCTGCATGCGTCCTCGTTCAACGAGTTGGGTGTGAGACCGTGTTGGCTTAGGTTGATTTTGATTGCAACAGAAACGCTCTGGCTATGAATGCATAATTTGTTCATGCAGTTTGGCCTTTCGTTTATCTTAGCTATTGAAACGGAGGTTTTATCACAGATTCGCACAACTATTTCTGAACACTTAGACCAACGAGGATATGTGGGAAAACTTCAGTTTCACTTTCACCCAGTTAAAACAGCATGTTTGGGTGATGTTGTTCCCGTTTGTTTAAAAATGTCTGTTTGCTCGTTGGGTTAACGACACACTTCTCCAGCTGTTCATGGCATACAGTTTGAAGGAATTATTTTTAAAAACGAAGGAGGATGTTTTCCATAGCCTACCCTGCTACATATTTCTGTCTTAGATTTCGCAGATACTGACAGCCAATAACTTGTTCTGTTTGGTTTGGTCTATCCAATGAGTGCAGAGCTATCCCCCCCGCACTGTATCGGTTGAATCACGCCCCAGAATCGCAGCTGAATGGAGCAGTTTCAGACTCATATTCTGATAAGAATTGAGTATGACGTCGTCAGGCTAAATGACCTGCCCATCTTCAGCTGTCTAGCCGAGGGATGCAGGTTTTCCTCAAGAATTTGGGTGTGCTTGGCAGCATCCATTTTCCCTTCTATCCTGACCAATTGCCCAGTCCCCACTGAAGAGAAACATCCCCACAACATAATGTTACCCCCACCATGCTTCGCAGTAGGTATGGTGTGTTTTGAGTGTGTTTGGGTGTGTATACTGTGTTTGGTTAGCACCTGGAGCTCAGTCCAAAAAGTTCAATCTTAGTCTCCAAAAAGTTAAATCTTAGTCTCATCTGACCATAAAAGCTTTTTCCATATGGTAGCAGGCGAAAACCAAACACAGTACACCACCCAAAACGCACCATACCTACTATGAAGCATGGTGGAGGGAACATTATGTTGTGTGGATGTTTCTCTTCAGCGGAGACTGGGCAATTGGTCAGGATAGAAGGGAAAATGGATGCTGCCAAGTACACCGAAATTCTTGAGGAAAAATCTGATGGAAAAACTAGAATGCCCATGTTAAATTCCCATAGAGGATTTTTATTTTTATTTTTAAAGGGCAGTTATTTAATGGATCCAGGACACTATGCACCCTGATAAAATCACCTTGGCCTTTGGATTTAAAATAACCCCACATCAACACTATACCTTCACCATTCTCATTGAGCTCAAACCAGCTAATTAGCTAGCAGCTAATAACTGACATTATGCATGCCAAACTCTTTGTATGGTGAAGGTATAGTGTTGATGTGGGGTTATTTTAATTCCAAAGGCAAAGGGGATTTTATCAGGGTGCATAGTGTCCTGGATCCATTAAATAACTGGCCTTTAAAAATAAAAATAAAAATCATGGGCGTTCCAATACTTATGACCCCCCATATTTTAAGGAAAACAATTATTTATTTACAATACATTATTCATTCACAAAGAAAATTGATGTCATTAAAGTTTGAATATTTCCTCATTGTTTCATTTAAGGCATTAAGATCAATTTCCAAAAATGGATTTTATATTTAACTTTAAGCATGTGTTCCAATCATTTTGGAGGACACTGTATAATACATGTTGCACATATATAAACTATATGTTTTATGGTCAAATATTATTCTCATGCCCGTCTGACGGGAGCCCTTGCGTTATCTGCTGTGAAAAAAGAGAACAGCAGCCTGAAAAAACATGGCCGAACGTGAGACTGGCAGTGTTGTCACATAAGTAAGAGCAAAATAGCTCTAAACTAGCTTGTACCGGTGTGCTTTTGATCATGTAAAATTACTCGGTTATAAAACACGCGCATTTAGGAAAAGTTGTGAACGTAGGGTCCTGGAATTTAATCGAGTGAAAAGATTTTTTTTTTTTTGTAATCACTCATCATCAGTCTTTTGACCGCAGCCCGGCAGTTCTAGGTATATCTAGGTCAAACCAATAAGTCTCAGCGGTCAAATGACTGGCGCTTGGCGCTTCTAGTGTTAAAGGGAAACTATGCAGGATTGGTGATTTCATCGCCCGTATCGCTTTCGTTTTTAGTTTTCGCTCGTTTTATGCTTGCATATTTCTCTGCAGAGCTTCCCCTACAGCTTTAGCGTGTATATTTTACAAAACTCCTCAATCGGTCAGTCTGCCTTGTCATGAGCATGATCGAGACTTCACATGAGACTTCCTGGACCATGGGTGCGTGCCCAAAGGCTCCTGAAATGGCAAGCGTGGTTCTACCACTACAGACCACTAGGGCGGCCTAAAAAAACATTGTTCAACTGGTGACTCATTTAATCATATAACAGTATAGATACAGACGGTTAGAAGGTAGCCGCCCCCTCTGTGGAGGAAAACATGCTAACATCACACATGAAAGTCAATGGGCTAACTTGCTAGTAGAACACAAATGTTTTCCACGGGGGGTGTTTCAGCCATGGTTAACACGGTAACTGGGGGCGGTAACCACGATTATGACGAGATGCCGTCTGTATGTATGAAACTAATTGATTAACTGAAAAATGTTGCATAGTTTACCTTTCAGCGTAAGCGTAAGCTTTTAGCCATCTGCATTCGGTAGGCTATATTCACCAGACCCATGATGCTGGACATGCACCTTTGTTCTGTTGCATATGCTTGCCTTTCTCTGTGGGCTATGAGCGCTGAATCAACGTGCGCATCTGCGCAAGTAAAACCGAACGTTAACCGAAAGACACCTTTCTCTTAAAAACATAATAAAAATCCTCCTGCTCCTATGGGAATTTAGCATAGGGGTCAAATACTTCCTTCACCCCAGCATTTAAGAACACTTATTTATTTACAACACATTCTTCAATCACAAAGAAAATTGGTGTATATATTTACATATACTATTTCAATCTCATCCATATTTCATATAATTGTCATCATTTAAACTGATCTTCTCTCTCTCTCTCTCTCTCTCTCTCTCTCAGGCTCTCTGATTGTCTCATCACAGAGAAGGGTTGTGGTTTTCTGGCTTCAGCTCTGACTTCAAACCCCTCCCATCTAAAAGAACTGGACCTGAGCTGCAATAGTCCTGGAGAATCAGGACTGAAGCTGTTATCTGCTAGACTGGATGATCCTGCCTGTAAACTGGAGATACTCAAGTATGCTCAGAAAGAAACACCAGTGTTGCACATTTAGAAAGTGTCTCCATTATGGAGACCATAGTTGTTTCTTCATACTGAGTGTAGTGGCCCATTTTCAGATGTGCATTGTAATACCTGCTTAACACTATCTTTATATGATTCCGCATCCAATAATGCAAATATAGGTCTTTTCCGTCCATTCATAGATCTAGGCCTGATGAATGTTCAGAGGGAGTATTACCCACATGAACGCTAACAACATTAAGCGTCTTTCCACTGGGCATTTTCGTAACGGTACGGTACGGCTCGGTACGACTCTATCCTGTTTGGGAGCATTTTGACTGCGGATTAGCGGGTGGAGCAGTTACTATTTTTAGTACCTACTCGTAGCTGTTTCAGAGGTGGGTCTACTCGGGACTAGTCGATACTAAAATGTCACGTGAACAGTGATGTCCACGGATTGGTCAGATAAATCACGTCATGCACGCAATGAAGGCCCAGGATCTTGACCAGTGCCACCACCAGTTTTATCTATGCACTGCTTAACTTGCTAGCGCGATGAGTTGCGATAAACGATAATAGTAACACACTCTCCACTCGTTCTGCTAGGTCCATGCATTTAATTAGTCTACCTTTCACTGCCTTGCAATCAGTATTAAAACAGCTCTGCAAAGTTAAAACCAACTAGCAAAATGCTAATCGCGATTAGCATGCCATTTGAACTGCAGTTATAACGAGACCTAGCTGGACGCAGTTTGTTACACAGATGGTCGATCATTTTAACGTCTAAACCGACGGTGTGCGGTGTCCTAACATGGTCGCCTAGTGTAATTGTCAGCGCATGGATTTGTTAAGATTGTTAAGAAATTTGTTAATAACTTAATATCAGACAATGCTGCTGCCAGTTACTGTCTGGTTACTAGCGAGCTAGCTAGCCTTCTAGCGAAGGTAACATTTTAAACGGAGAAGTGTAATGTCTCTGAAGTGACAATTACCTGAATAACATTATAGTGACGTTAGTTAAAGTGGGTAGTTTATACTGAAGTGAACTTGCAACAGTATATTCAGTTTAAGCGAAGTCCCTCAACTGTTAGTGACCTGGTAGCACATTGCTGTATTGCCATAGTATGCCAGTGTCCTATATAATGATTCATTGGTATCATGGATGATTTTAGACAGTAACATTGTAATCACAATTGTGTTTGTATGCTGTTACTGATTATTAAGAGAGAAAGTTTCCACAGTTGTGTTCACTTTTTACTGACTGTGGCGTGACAACTTCTAGTGGCCTGAAACTGACGTCACGTCAGTGGGAACCCCGCCGACTCCACCCACTTCCAGGTCACGGTTTAGGTGGAAAGGCAAATAGTACTGGTACCCTGCTGTGCCGTGTAGAGCCGCGCTGTACCGTACCGTGTAGAGTCGGACTAGTTTGGCAGTCGAAAAGAGACAATTGATAAATCCATGGTTTCTTTTCGTTGAAGGGTGTTTTTTCATCAGTACGTGCTAAATAAAAGATTGTTTTGGTCTGAAGAGTTTTGTCCTGTCAGATGCAGTCAGTAACTACATGTACCTGTAGCACGTTTAAACTGGAGGGGCTCAACAGGCCGTTTCCATCGACAGAGAACCAGCTCCTTTCCCGTTCGCGAACCAACATTTGAACCGTTCGTCGCCTTTTCACCAAACAAAAGTTGGTTCGGAACGTGTCACCTTGGTTCGGAAGTTGAACCAAAAAAATAGTTGTTTTTTCCTACGAACCGGAGTGTCATTGCGTCTTTCAGATGGAAGAAGGCTAAAAGCATAAGTTTTCCGTCCATATCAACTGTTGCCATGAGTAAACAAAACGATTCAACTAGCATTACACTGCATATAACGTCCGTCTGCATATGACATCCGTCCACCCTTTGCAGCTATAACAGCTTCAACTCTTCTGGGAAGGCTTTCGACAAAGTTTAGGTATGTGTTTATGGGCATTTTTGACGCGCATTTGTGAGGTCACACACTGATGTTGGATGAGGGCCCACACTCAACTTGTGCAAGGGCTGCTGCAGCACCGGGGATTCTAAAACATGGAAACATTCCCTATAAGCCTAAGTTATGAAGTCACACGAGTGGAAAGAGAAACAGCTGTTCATACCTGCGGTGGTACGGTGGAACGGATAACCAGGAAGACATCGGGTAACTGGACATGTAAACAATGACAAGCGTTCTGTGCCGGTGACGTCGCTTGTCAAAAGAAAAGTCCCGGTTGATAAAGGGGCTTGAAAATCACGGTTGGCTCGCAGTTAGTTAACCAGAGCCATTCACAGCACAGCACGTTAGGCGCCCACTTGGGAGGGGTGGGTCAGACAGCTGCAGCCTGCTACACATGCACACAAGACTATATGGAACAGAGATTTTGTCCTATAGTGTGACAAACATAAAACAACAGAAAAACATCCTTAATTTCAAAACGTACTTTAAAAAAAGCCAGGTTTGGCATGAGGGGAGCTCCAATAATAGCTCCTTTTAGATAGGTACAATTTCAAACAGTTTTGTAAGGTTGGCAGAAAAAAATGTATTGACATTCATAGGAAAAAGTCAATCAAGTTCATCTATTCATGGTGAAAATGAAATTTTGAGAAAATAATGATTTAATAATGTGAACAATTCTGTTTCATGTATTTTTTTATGTTATTCAATATAATTTCTTAGTACTTTTTAAATGTCACACCATAGGACACATTCACAGTGCAGATGAGTGTAAACGTGGAAAAAAATATGTGAGGTCATTGACAAAATGAGTGACCACTATTATTTTCAGAAACTACAGTTTCTATACTACATAAATATTTGTATTTTTTCTTTAAAAATTATGTTTTCCAAAAAAAGCACTTTTTCTTGGCCAGATGTCAACTACCCACTCTATGCAGTTTGCTGTTAAATGCATCTATAAGATAATCATTCAAAGACAACAGAATTGCTAATTAGACCACCAGTTTTGCATCTTTGTACTACATCAAAAGCAACCTTAACTTTCGTTGGCCTTTCAAACGTCGACTTTCACTTTCACGCCATCCTCTAAAACTTTCCTACTTGTTAGATTTGATAAATCTTCCATAGCCTATGTGCACAAGTAAGCCTAGTTTGAGTAGCCTACAACTGCTGCTCTTCATTATCTTCCTGCTTGTTGACATTATATGCACACACTCATTTATATACACATGAGCTGCAAGAGTAAGAGATATATGCATATACATTGCACAAATAGGAGATACAGGAAAGTTGACAAGCATCATGTTTGTGGAGAGAATATTATCCATTGTGTGTGTTTTTGAAGTAATAATTCATTACAAATTGAATTGGGTAATTGGTTTGTAATGTCCACAATCACATACACAAAATAGAGGCAGTGGTGTAACAACCTTTTTAGTGTAAAATAAAAAAACAAGTACTTTGTACACAGTTTAAAAATATCAAGCAGATTTGTTGGGGATTTAGAATGGATCGATAGATGATAGATAGATAGATACTTTATTGATCCCCAAGGGGAAATTCAAGAAATTCAGGATCTCTGGCAGTAGTGGGGGGTACAGTGTTTTAGAATTCCGTGGCAGTTATTGGGACTTTTAGTTGAATATACATAGGCCTATTATCACTGTCATGAAACTAAGAAAGTAGTACAACAATCATTAATTCAGGGTTCCAAAATATGTGGTCAATGGCCCAAAGGTGGGCTGTGAAGGTGTTGTTGGTGGTCCTTGATCATGCATTAAAAAATGTCACTGTTGGAAAGTGTATTTGTTATTCAGAGGTAGTACTCAGGTTGGTCACTAACTCTAATCTAAATACAGGACAGACAGTGTTGAGGCTGTTAACTTCATGATTGTCTCTCTCTGAGAACTAGATTGTGGCGTCATCTTTGTATGCAATGAAGAGAGTTGGAAAGAGAGTTACTTCATTACTTTATATCAGGGGAAACATATATGGTAAAAGACTAGCAGTGGAATGATAAATCACCTTACTTTTCACAGGTGGCACAAACAGAAAAACAGCAGTCTTGACCAAACCTGTCAAATGATGCATGTGTGTGACATTTTGTTTTTCTGACAGAACTGACCATGCTTCTGTAAGCGTAGCAAGATCACGTTTGCTGAAATGTAAGTTTTTATTGTTTATTCATCATTTGTGATCATTCACAATCGCTTTAGCATTTAACGTGCGTGCTTGGATGTTGTGTTGTGTGTGTGTGTGTGTGTGTGTGTGTGTGTGTGTTGTGGTGTAGTGTGTGGTTCTGTGTGTGTCCTGTGTGCGTTTGTTTTTTGTAGGGTGAGTAGGTGTGTTTGTGTGTGTCTGTCTGTCTGTGTTGGCATGGTGAGTAGTGTGTGTGTTTGTTTGTGTTAGCATGATGTGTGTGTGTGTGTTACGGCCTGGCCATAATAAAACAAAGGAGGACAAGCCAAAAGAGGACCGGCATTTAACTTATTTATTAAATAAATAAATAAATAGAAACATCCTTGTCAGTAATGAGTATCAGTATGTCGGCAAAGGTGCATGTAGCGAATGTGTGCTGAGATGTGAATCTATGGGTGCAAAAGCAAAAGACACGACGGCAGCTCTCCAAAAGTCCTAAAAGCAGCCCAGCCTCCTAACAGGGGTGCAGGGAGTATCCTTTATACAACTGTGTATTAGTAGCTTAACGAGAACGGCCACGCCAGCAATCACCTGCAAGGAGGGAAAGACACAGAGCATGCAAGCAGGAAGAACAGCTCAAGAATGTCTGTTCCTTAGTCTCCCCGGTTAGGTTGTAGGGTCGCCGAGGGTGGTTTTATCGTTTTTGTGCTTACTCCTGGGCTGAGGCACCGCCGCTGCTCGAGGTTAGGGAAATGGCTTGATCTTTAGCTATCGGTATCTGGGTCTATCAAAAAACTCAGTCCAATTGGGAGTGACATGAAGACGTTAGGGGATTAGTTAATTAAGTTTGGGTTTTTGAATAGTCTAGACGGGGAGTTATAAGTTATTGACCTGTGTCCTGCGTGGGGATGCTGCCTGCTGGTAGTTATCGTTGCGCAGCTTTGGTAATATCTTGTATTGGCCCGTGGTCAATTTGGATACGCTGTTAAACATTTGGATTCGTTGGTATTTGTAAAAATTTGGGATCGTTGGTATTTGGAATTATCTGGACCATATCATCGGTTGATGATATTGTTGCGACTATCAGTGGAGTTGTTAGGTGCGTGTAGGAGAAGGCAATCACTGGAGGTTACTGCAAGAGCATGATGTATATGTGGTGAAACAAGCACATTTTAGTTATCAGGTTATGCTGGAAAAGCTTATGGTATCGCAGTAAATGTGGGAAAAATGAATTGCAATGGAACAAAAATAAAATATGCACAATAGATGGAGGCAGAAAGTCTTTGGAAACTGTTTCAATTAAGTTGATTGAACGTATGAAATTGGAAGGGGGAGTGTCCTGTTCTCTATAAAGTCGTGGAAAACTGGGCCTGATGCTTCTCCTGTTACTGCAACTGCCTTGTTATTTATTCTCTTTTCCCACCATGTCTCTTCTCCTACTTACTTGCTTCCAACTCCTTAATGTTGCTTTCGTAGGATCCCGATTGCTGGAGTGTGGAGCTGGTGAATCTGGTGTGAGATGAATTCTGGTAAAATGGGGAATGGGTATTTAGAGAGGTACATTTAACGGGGTTGCTTATGAGAACATCGTTTTTTGGTCGAGAATATGTTGCATATTATAATTTGGTACTATTTTCATATTTATTGGGTTAAACTGGGGGCCAATTTTTTTAAGGTGGGGGGTGTGATGGCTGCAGACTGCAGGCCGTTCTTCCTGCTTGCATGCTCTGTGTCTTTTCCCTCCTTGCAGGTAATTGCTGGCGTGGGTGTGGCTGTTCTCGTTAAGCTACTAATACACAGGTGTTTAAAGGATACTCTGTGCACCCCTGTTAGGATGCTGGGCTGCTTTTAGGACTTTTGGGGACAGATGTGTTAACATTTTGCGCCCATTTCAGGCGTAGCGTGCGCGTAAAAACATGGGAAGGATATGTATTAACAGGCCGCACTGAGAGAAACACGCAGACTGCCTGCCGTGGGAGCTGAGAATGGCTATTTGCGCTTTTCCGTGTCATGCTTGTGAACTTGTGAACAAAAGCAGCCGAGCAGCGTCAGGTGCACCAGTGCGACCTAGACTTTTTTCAGGCGCACTCTTAAACATTTGCCGTTCGCACTAAAATAACAAGTGAAAGTGATCATAGCTTGCGTTGGATAGACCCAGCTCGGAGCCCAACTTTGAGAATAGATTAACGCCGATATTTTTTGTATCGCCCGATAAGAGTTGCGCGTTAACGCAGCACGTTTACGCCGATAACGGCCCACCACTAGTATGTATATATGTGTGTGTGTGTGTGGTGTGTATGATTGTGTGTTTATATATGTGTGTGTATGTGTCACTTCCCTTATTCTGATGAGGTTGCTGCTCTCTCTCCTCTTTTCTGCAGATGCCTGTGAGCTCACACTGGACCCAAACACAGCAGGCAGAAATCTCTCTCTCTCTGAGGATAACAGAAAGGTGGCAAGTGTGGATGAGGAACAGCCGTATCGTGACCACCCGGAGAGATTTGATGGACATCAGGTTTTGTGTAGAGAGGGTCTGACCGGACGCTGCTACTGGGAGGTTGACTGGACGGACGGTATATATTGGCATGTTACTGTTTATATAGCTGTGGCCTATAAAAGCATCAAGAGGAAAGGGAAGGATGCTGTAATGGGAGAAAATGCTAAGTCCTGGAGTGTGTGGAGAAATTGTGGCAGTCCAACACGAGTCCAAGAAGCCGGTTACCATGCTGCACACAATAATGAGCACACTTTCATACCTGAACCCTATGGCCCCAATACAGTAGGAGTGTATCTGGACTGGCCGGCCGGCACTTTGTCCTTCTACCGCATCTGCTCTGATACACTCATCCACCTGCACACGTTCCACTCCACATTTACTGAGCCCCTCTGTCCAGGGTTTTGGGTTAAGGATGATGTCTCAGCGTCCTTGCGCCAGATCACATGAGAGGGCTCAGGGTTTGTTCTTGCTCCTCAGTGTCCCTGCAGGTGCCACGGTCGAGTTAAGTCAACAAGATGTGGTATTGAATAAAACGGCCGATTTGATCAAATAGGGTGTCAAATTTCATTCATACTCCCTGCCACTAGTTGGCAGACATGTCATACTACATATCCAACTCAGAATTATGTCAGAATTATGTCATGCAAGGGTGCTTTAAATCAGTGAGAAATATCAGCTGAGCTAGTGTGTGTGTTAGCCATTGGAACAGAGCGGTATTGTGAACTTCAAGGAGTATTAGCATTCGATTTTCGTCTAATGGCATCAAAAAAGTTTACCAGGAATGAAGTGTCTTCTGTTCGCTGACCCTGATTCTGAAGGGGAATATCTGCCTTAAGAAGATGACAGTGATTTGTTTAGTGATGCATCCCTGCCTAGCAATGGTGCACCAAGCACAAACGTGGATCCTTTGCCCAATGTCAGTGTTAGGAACAGTGCTTCACAGGGTCGAGGTGTTCATGGAGAAGTTAGCAGATCCTCATCAGACGTGTTGGTTGTGTGGAAAACGAAAGTTGCGATAGTGCCTCTCCATAATCGCGAGGACGGTAACGTGGTGGAGCCTTTGTCTAATATCAATAGATGTGTTAGACGAGGTCGACGTGTGCATAGGAGAGCTTGGGGGAACGAAGAAGCAGTGTCGCTGAAGTATGAAAATTCAGTATCAAGCAGACAAAGGCAGTTTCAGAGATTATAAAGCATGGTAAGGCATTTATTAGCTAACAACAGTTCAAGACTACGGCCGGAGACCCAGCGTAACACACCGCTTAAGGCGATGGCACTACTGAGGTCTCCTGAGCTGTGTGGTCTCTCTGCATTTAAAGGCCTTGCCTCCTCTTGATTGAATCAAGAAGAAAGGCCTCATCAACAATGATCAGTCACATGATCACAAGGCAGTTGCATCATAAGACATATGTTCAAAAGGTCACAAGGGTAGTAGACAAGTTTTGGTTTGGTCAGAAGCTGATGACGTTCATGTCTAAAGTGAATTATAAAATATTTCTACTACATTTCCCCCATTTGAAAGTTTAACACTTTCACACAATACGTAAATCAAATGCAGGTTGCATGAAGCACAATAATGAAAATAATATTCTAAACATTTGAGAGTGGTATACAGACTTGCTGTTGTTTTCTGTGAGCACTGCTCCAGCGTGTAACACTAGCTGTTTGTTCCACAGATATCGACTAGGACAGATGATGCATTTGTACACTACAAAATCACTGGCAATTGTCAGAATTGTTGCTCAGTTATAGAAAATCAAAAATCTAAACCCTAAATTGTCTTCGGTAGTTCTTCTGTTAAGAATTTGTCCCAGGCCACAGCTAAAATAAACAAAAAGACAAACTCGTAGCGTTGTTCCAGCTAAACTTGAGCCATATGAGTGCACAATGTGAACGTGTAGCCTTGATGTTGAAATGTTTATGCAATGTTGCGATCCTTTATGAATCTGCAGTGTGACAGTTAATTCAAAAGTCTCTTTCTGTGATCCTCACGGTCGTTGGTGGTTCATGGTTTCATGGCCCGCGCCATCTTCCTTGATTCCAGTTTTCAACTCAAGTCTTTCACGAGCACTCAAGCACTTGGGTCAACTGGGTGTGTTGTCTCTGGGTGTGTTGTTGGGCAACGCCAACCGTAGCAAGTTGTCTCCTCCTTTTCGTGTGGTGCATACTGTAAATGTGGAGAACGTGTATAGGTGTATGTGGAAACATTGTGTTTGTCTCTTCCTCTTCGTGTGGTGCATACATGTGGAATGTGTATGTGTCAAATCAGTGTATTTGTCTGAAAACCAGGGTAGACCACCTGGCTATCCGGATCCTTGCTGTTTGGGGTTATTCTACCCACAGCAAGTCCACTACTGTAAAGTAATCCAATCTTTCTTGTGATGTTGTGTCCAAGATCCTTTGTGGAGAGGTAAACAGAACTTCCAAATGTGTTACAGCTCTCCCAAGGATACGGTGAAGTGTGATGGGGTCTTCAGGGTGTTGTTTGGGATCAAGGGTTTTGTGCTGTCCCCCTTTTGATAAGCTGTGTCTTTCACCATCGTACTTCTCTATCAACCTTGAGGGGACAGCGGAGGAGGTGGGATGTGCGTCATGAGGTTTGTCATGCCTCAGGACATAATAGTATTACTTAGTTCATTTAAATTAAATGGTAATAATGAAAACACTCCCTGTGATAGTGGTAACATTTCTAGTGATGGCAGTAATAGTGTAAGCATCTCATTAAGTTAAAACATCTCATCCATATTATCTTGTGAAGCAACACTCCTTGAGGAGCCCAAGTCCTCAAAACTAATTCAACAGGCAATCTAAACACGTCATTGTTATCAATTATCAACCATCCCCCTTCGGATCTGCGGCACACTCTTGTCCGCCAGATCTGCCTCTGAATTGATAACAAAACAAGCAAGTATATGACAAT
Organism: Sardina pilchardus; assembly: GCF_963854185.1. Classification (NCBI taxonomy): domain Eukaryota; kingdom Metazoa; phylum Chordata; class Actinopteri; order Clupeiformes; family Clupeidae; genus Sardina; species Sardina pilchardus. The sequence goes on from NC_084994.1 coordinate 5,039,486, forward strand.
GTCATTGTGTGAAAGAAACATTGGGAGGTTCTGGTTGTAGACATTAAATATCCTACCATCAGCTTGTAAATGAAAAATAATCACAAAACAACAATCAAAGAAATGACATAACACTGAACTGTTCAATTGTTTTCCAATGAAAGTAAAATAAATCAGCAGTTAAAAGGGGCTTGCCCTGGTCAAGATGACAAGGACACATGAAAGGAAAGGCAAACGGGACAAGTGTGAAAAAAAACAAAAAACAATTGTCAGTCCTGATTGCATTAAGCATTAGTTCATCAATAAAGATACAAATCAACAACAAAACCTGCTTTGACATGGCAGAGATTTATAAAAAATAGTATTCAAACCCATTATAGAAAAACAAAACAAAAAACGTGATTGTAGATCACTAAAGAAATTAAATCTGTGTTACCCATATCAAACTGTACCCACGGTAGCCTAATTGAAAAATTCCCTTTAGTACAAAACTGTGTATTACTATTTTAAACCAAGTTTCCACATACACATGTTCTGCACAAACACTCACACATTCACACACCCTTGGCCCATATTGACAAGAAAAATGACAAGACAACAAGACAAGACAAACGTATCATGTTAAGGCTGGCTTACATTGCACGATTTTGGTCTGTTTTAACAGTCGCCGACTACTTTTCCAAAATCGGGCGGAAATCTTGCCAGTTGTACTAGAATCTCGGCGCGCTCCCGTCATCTAAATCGTTTAGTGTAAGGTGCCAATCTTAGCGGTTTTAAGTCCGTCGGAGTCAGTCTTTTTCTAGTTTTGCCGTTACGACAATATCAAACATGTTTGATATTATCGTAAGTCTTTTCAGTCGTGGCTCATGCAAATAGTGACGTGAACATTAAAAACCAATAGTGACCTCGGTCGACGAACACGAAAACGGAAGGGGCAAAATAGGCGACAGCTGTAGCCTGTATGATTATTTGTTATTTAATTTCTTATAATTTATTAGTGGGCTATTCTACGTGACAGAACAACTCTATATCTGTTAGTGATGTCACACTATCAAACAATGCTGCAGAAACGCGAAAAAAAATACTTTGATATGAGTAGCCTATCATGTGAGTTCCTGTTGATGATGACGTATAGCCTATTGCACGATGGAAATAATTTGAAGGAATCTAGCAGCAGTCTTGTAAATAGTGACCACAGTCTTTGCAAAATCCTAATCTGAGACTGGCCTGTGACTAGTCTGTGACTAAAAACTCAATGAATTGTCTTTAGATGTGAGAGGGTCTGAGACTGTAGTCTTTCAAAAATCTTTTCCAAATCTTTGCAAAGTCTGGCAATGTAAGGTAGGCTTTAGTTGCAACACATAACACTGAACATAGAAAATGTCAGGCAATACAATAGAAAAGATGGAATAGATGTCTATGGGAAATAGAAATCTTTAGTCAATGTGTTATGTGTTTGTTGAATAAAATGAATGTGTTGTGCATTGCTCTGGTGCTATTCACCTATTTTCTCTCTCTAAAAAAAAATATGTTCCATGTTAAAACTATTGTTATCATTCTCTAATTTAGGGTAAACATGACAGTCATAAAGCAATTGACATTAAATGGCTCTGAGTATGAGTATTTAAACTCTAAACTATAAAACAAAAGATGTAGTGTAGTTACAATTCTCAAAAAGCTTTTGAAGGGAAAAAGAAAAGATTAGTACTAAAAGTAAACTTGGACGCGATCAGGGTATACTCAATCAGTGGCTAGAAGACCGAAACAAAAACAATGCCACTCTATCATTATCTACGTGTGGTCCACAACAAAATAATCAGACAAGTTTTGGGCTATAGCCTACTGTAGCAGCATAGACATATGTTCAAAAGGTCACAAGGGTAGTTGACAAGTTTTGGTTTGGTCAGAAGCTGATGACGTTCATGTCTAAAGTGAATTCTAAAATATTTCTACTACATGTCGCAACGAGAATGAGAATAGATGGAGCCATGCGAATTCTCTCCACTCGGCAGGCATGCGTGACAGATCTAAAAGCTGCCGTCAGACAAAATAGGCTACAGGTGTAGGCAGTGTGGGGTGGGTTTTTATGTTATGCCCTGCAATAGACCTCTAAAGTTCGCCTACAAAAAAAAAACACCATCTTTGTCTAAATAAGGAGATCTTCAGATTTTTGTTTGGGAAAAAAACATGGGGATTTAGAATTTTTGCACCTGCTAAACTCTCACAGGGACAAAGAAACTGGAAATGCAGACGTTTTGCACTACAAGGTTTTGTCCTCTGCCTTCAAGTGGATACTGTGATCTTCGGTAGGTGAAGATGACACACTTTGATCTTTGCTACCCCAGAGCTAGCTTACAATGCAACTTGCCATAGGCAGTTAGCTTCAATTAACACCCGGAACTCCTTAAATGGGCAAAGATGGCAGCTTTGGATCCTATTTGTAGGCGAACTTCAGAGATCTATGAGAGGTACCATGAAACACTACAAGTGTCACCTGGATGAATAGGGAATCATTATATTTACAGCAAAAAGGCTTCTACAGAAATTTGCATTCACATCAACATTTCCATCACCTTGCCATCTACAGATGGTACGGGTTGAGAATGCTCCTTTCTTTGCCGCACATCGGGAATCCCGAAGGTTCAGCATTTGTAACTAGAAAACGTAATTTCGAGGAAATTACCAGTGCATGCAAAAGCAAGACATAAGATAAAATGTGAAACAAACTTAAATTTACAAACAGTTGTGGACAGAGGAAGGTGAGGGAAGGGGGGGGGGGCAGTGTGTTGTATGTATGTGGCTTAGGGGCAGAGGTGGAAAAGTCCAACCAACCAGCTGATTCTCAGTAGTAACTCTTCAGCCAGGCAGAGCAGCTAATTGGTGAGATCACCTGTGTTTAAGTGCACAGATAGAACCAATACGTGATTGGACTTTTACTCTCTGAAGCTTGACTTTTCCACCTCTGAGTGTGAGTGCGTGTGAGTGTGCGTGCGTGCGTGTGTGAGTGGATGTAAGTGGATGTAAGGAGCATGGCTTTCTATGATGCAGTGAAATGGGAGAGTTGGGTTAAGGTGAGAATGTTGTGGAGTGCATGGAGAAGTGTGGTATATGAAGTGCTGCAGTCAGGTGTGTGTGTGTGTGTGTGTGTGTGTGTGTGTGTGTGTGTGTGTGTGTGTGTGTGTGTGTGTGTGTATGAGTGAATGGGTAGACAGAGAGAGCTGATAATGCAGGTTCAATTTAACTGGCTGTCAATTAAACTTGATAGGGCCTTGAGCAGCTGCCTCTTGACACAGGTGCAAATCAGCTTAATCAGCAGTGCAGTGCGATAGACCTCTGAAGTTCGCCTACAAAAAAGCTTGCCATATATGGGCAGTTGGCTTCAATTAACTCCCGGATCTCCTTATATGGCCAACAGGGCAGCTTCAGAGGTCTATGAAAAGTCAATGGGGAAACAAAGTTTGAACCAAGTTTCTACGTTAAACGGTTGAAGCTGATTAGGACCTGGTTAGGAGAATAATAATAATAAGAAGAAGATGCCTAGGAAGAACAGAACAGTGCATTTGCATGCACTGTAATTAAAACTGCAACGGCAAGGGGGCAACATAAGACCGCCCTAATAACATGCAGGTTCGGCTCATGCCAGAAAAACACAATAAAACCCGAAGACACCGCGCTGGTGACAAGCGGAGAAAAGAGACATGACGCTCGGCATCTCAGATCGCAGTTGCAGAGTTTTCGAAATGTTTTACAACCCAGCTGGTATCCGCCGTTCATTCCGACATATCCCCACTCGGCGGTATTTCACTCTTTTTTTTCAAACAACGTGCCATTCCGACATAAGGTCATTAATAGGCTATTAATGTCATAACTATTAGGCTATCATTAGGCTTACGCGGCTAGGGGAAGTGAAAGCAGTTCTGTGTAGACATTGCAAGTTTTCATGGTGATCATCGGCGCAGCTGTAGTGCATAATGGACACAGCTTTATATCCTAAATAATTTTTGAGGTTCGCCATTTGGTAATATGACCTATCCTTACTGACAATAATTTAGATTGAACACAACTAAAGTTGCACGAAGGCAAAATACAGTCCTAAGCCTATTATATACAGTATAGCCTGGCCAATTAGCCTATTGTAGATGCAAAACCAGCATTTGCGTGCATGCTTGCCGGTGAGGTATAGCCTACAAAAATGAGCATAACATCTGATTATTAAAGTATGGAAATAGGATAGGCTACTGGTAAGAGAAGAGCTGGTTTAAAATTCAAGTAATGTGCGCTATTTAACCCCTTGAGACCGACTGTATTGCAGTCTGCTGACACAGCCAGGCGACGCTCCCAACCCATTCATTCGTTTTGGGCACGAATTAATGGATTTGCCCTTAGTTTAAATGGAGGACGGGGAGAGCACGTGGCAGCTATTGTTATGTATGGAGCTGGCTTAACAAAGTTTTGTGCGTTATATATACAGTGAGGAGCATATGTATTTGATACCATGCTAAAACAGGAATATAAAATCGTTTTCTTTGTGATTGAAGAATGTATCGTAAATAAATACATGTTTTCCTTAAATGCTAAGGGAAGGAAGTATTTGACCCCCTATGTAACCCTATGGACATTTAACACATAGGGTTAACATAGGGGCAGGCAGATTTATATTTTTAAAGGCCAGCTATTTCATGGATCCAGGATATTATGCATCCTGATAAAGTTCCCTTGGCCTTTGGAATTAAAATAGCCCCACATCACCACATACCCTTCACCATAGGTAGAGAATGGCATGGTGCTTTTTCCAGTAGGCCTATTAGCCTGTTTGATGTGCATTGAGCTCAATGAGCATCAAACAGACTAATAATAATTGACAATATGATACCCTTTGCACCCATTTTTTTGTTGCCCCCAAAGATGACAACCAGTGGGGTGTCCTACGAAGCTCGATTAGTGGCTTAGCGAGGTATGTTGCGCTCAAAACCAGGGTATGCTGTCATACGAAAGTGGATTTGTTTTAGCGTCGCTGTATCACCATGGTATCTTATACTCGCAACCAAACCTGGTCGGGAGCGGGGTATGTGCTTAGTTATAGCTCAAATCGTGAAATATCACCGCCCTCTGACCAATTCTAACCAATCCATTATCTTGAAAAACGAAGTTATCTCACGTGTGCTAATCTGTCATGCTTTGAACAGGTCCAGCGCCGCCTCTGCAAACATTTTGAATCTCGAAGGCGCTTTTAACTATGTTGTGCGTGCAAATATGTCACTACTATGGACATGCATGCCATACAATATCTGATGACCATCGACTTTTTGATGTTATAGGTTAGACACTAAAAAAGACCACCCTAGATTTCGCTACCGCTCATAAATGCGGAAGTAATCGTTTTTAAACCTAGGCTGTCTTGTGCGTCTCCACGTTTCCCGATTGGTCAAAATCACCCCAACCACGAGAACGCGCACAGATCTGAGCTGAAAGCCTAGTTTGACAAATTTATCACATACCTGCTGTCGTAGGATCACTTAACTTAATACCCGAGTTGAGGCTTTGTGCAGCCTCGATATGTCTAGATAACCTAGATTTGTCTAACTTGCTTCGTAGGACACCCCACTGGTAACCCCTCTAAGCTATGTATATTGTTTTTCATATGTTCAGTTCACTATTTGTTGTATTTGTTTCTTTAAGGCTTTCTAAGTAGTTTGAATGTGCTTTTGCTTTATTTTCATACGAGAATGTTCAAGACAAAGCTCAGTGTCTTGTGAGTGTATGTACACTAGCAGTGTAATTTACTGTGATGCAAGGGGGCGCTACCTAATATCTTGCCTAGGGCGGCAAATTGGCTAGGGCCGGCCCTGGCAAACTGCATGCGTGTGAGGGACAGGGGCCGGATCCAACGGAATACAGCGGCCATCAGAGAGAGTGTTTGGAGGAGTATCAGTCTGACATTGAGTGCTGGGCGAGTGGACTGGGTGCCTGTCTTCTCCCGGCCGGGGATGGGTGTGCAGCGGAACGGTCATAAGGACTACAGAAGCGTGCCGGTGGCTACGGAAACTACACTGCTCTGCCACGCCCCCCCGAATGGACTGTTCACGCTACGGACGTTGGTTGGTGTATGACTGAATATTATTATTGTGTGGCTAGCGTAATATTTGTTTGGTCGGCGAGGGGGTGCGGCCGCCGACCAAATAGGACTCGGGCACACGCCTTGCATTCTAGGAATATTGCCGCCATGTTGGTAGCGCACCGAACGCAATATCCATTCATTCAGATGCAGAAGACAAGAAGCAGAAATATAGTATTAGCGATTCTTTTCCTCTTGCGATCGTGGGTTGCGCTGTTACACCCCACTACACAGCAACATACTACCAAGAAGGCAAAAACTAAGTAACAGGTGTGTGTGTGTGTGTGTGTGTGTGTGTGTGTGAGAAAGAGGCCCTGAACGGCCCTGAACTGGATGGGTCCAGAAGGTCATGACATGAACATGGCATACACACGCACACACGCACCAAACACCTTACACTCACACAGAAGAGGATCAGTCCACACACACACACACACCAAACATGCACACGCACACGCACACACACACACACACACACACACACACACAAAGAGAGAAGAGGTTCAGTCACTCTCAAACATGTGCAAATATACCAGTTCTATAAATATCTGAAATCTGTTGTATCTATTTGTTATTGTTTTGTATGTATGAAACCATATATGGACTGGAAAATACATTGTATAACACTTATCACTATCTGTTGTAAAGATATTTGTTCATACTGTATACTGTATATATTATTGTATAATATTTTTTTATCTTTGGATATTTGGACACTGTTGTTGAAATTGTATACAAATCTATCAAATATATGTGTGAGTGAGTGTGCTTGTATTTATGTGTGCGAGTGCGCGTGTGTGAGCATGACCACAGCGTGGCGCTGGTCTGTCCACTCATGCTTTGATGTGCTGCTGTTCATCTGACAGCATCAGCTGAAGCAGATCTAGTTGTTCAAGACAAAAAGCACACTAACACGATCAATGGCAGCCAGAACAGCAGCTTTGTACAGCATCAGCTGAAGCAGATCTAGTTGTTCAAGACAAAAAGCACACTAACACAATCAATAGCAGCCAGAACAGCAGCTTTGTACAGCATCAGCTGAAGCAGATCTAGTTGTTCAAGACAAAAAGCACACTAACACAATCAATAGCAGCCAGAACAGCAGCTTTGTACAGCATCAGCTGAAGCAGATCTAGTTGTTCAAGACAAAAAGCACACTAACACAATCAATGGCAGCCACAGCCACAGCAGCTTTGTACAGCATCAGCTGAAGCAGATCTAGTTGTTCAAGACAAAAAGCACACTAACACAATCAATGGCAGCCACAGCCACAGCAGCTTTGTACAGCATCAGCTGAAGCAGATCTAGTTGTTCAAGACAAAAAGCACACTAACACCATCAATGGCAGCCAGAACAGCAGCTTTGTACAGCATCAGCTGAAGCAGATCTAGTTGTTCAAGACAAAAAGCACACTAACAAGATCAATGGCAGCCACAGCCACAGCAGCAGCTTTGTACAGCATCAGCTGAAGCAGATCTAGTTGGCCAAGACCAAACACACTAGCAGAGAGAGAGAGAGAGATTCCAGCCCCTTTCGGTGTTTTGCTGGTTGACTGCAAACTCAGAAATTGTGACGGTTGACTTCCAACTCATATCAGACACTGACATTTCCCTGTGCACTATGCACAACTTTCGCAACTTCAGCTCCATTCATTGTGTATTGAGGGCAAAAGTCTTGAGGGCATGAGGCCAGGAAGGTGTGATGCACAGGATAGCATTTGTGTACCTGTAATACGGATTTGTGAACCCGTAGCCCCTGTTTTGTGTTATATATATATATATATATATATATAGGTATAAAAAAGCATGTACAACTTCAAATTTACGGTTACACATTTGTGACTTTAGTGTGGGCATGGGAAATCTGCAGTTAAATGTGCTCGTGACTTTTGCACCAAATATACATGTACCTTCATAGGTTTCTGCATTCAAATTAGATCTGAGCCACAACCCAGAGCCGTGGGTGCAGCTAAGACCTAGAGCAGGGGTCGGCAATTAAGTTTGGCCTCGGGACAGATATTTGCCAAGCCATTACATAGCGGGCCACAAGTTCACAACCAAAACAATTGCTAATTTAATTAATTAATATCGGAGGAGGTAAAAATGATAGGCGCTCTTGAAATGTCAGAGCAGAGACATTCAAGCAGGCTGATGTAGGTTAAATTTGTCGACTGGTCATTGGGGGCGCTATAGCCTGAAAACACCAGAAAAACATTTCCACGCGTTGCTGTTAGCTGTAAAAAAATGGCACTATCAAAAAATCTGAAGAGACAAGTTAACAGCGAAAACAGGATCTTTAATGATGAATGGACAGAGAACTATGCCTTCATCTTCCCTAATTTTATTAATGCAAAGCCCACATGCCTGATTTGTAACAACTAGGTGTCTCTGCATGCAAAGAGTACAAGACGGCACCACGAAACTAAGCATGCTCCGCTTTAACCCTCTCTGATTTAAAGGTTGCGTTCCTAACACGCACGCGTTTGAAACTCGTGTTTTACTTTTCACAGTTCTATGTGCGTAAATTGCCTGTTTGATGTCAGGCCTGTTTAAAAGAAGTCGTGTTTTAATTATCACCATAAGCTTATGTCCGTTGTTTGAATGACAACAAGCGTTTTAGGGACTAGCTTGGAATTTGAGAACCAGCGCTGTCGCCTTCATTTGTTTTTGCATGTTGTGCGGTCACGCTGCACCTCGCTGCGTGCTTCTTCACTCGTATTCAGATGAAACAAATAGCTAAGCATTTAGATTGATTGAAATTCTTCTGTTCTGGAAAGTTACGTTTCAAAATAAAGAGCATGTTTGAGACTGGCAGTCCGATTTTTAAAAAGTGTTTTTTTTTTCATTCTCTGGTTCAAAAGATCTCGCGGGCCAGATGTTCTTTGCTTGCGGGCCGCATCTGGCCCGCGGGCCGCCTATTGCCGACCCCTGACCTAGAGAATCACAGATAAACAGGAAATGCCTTTTGTGCCTTTTGTCACAAGAAAAGCCAAGCTGGGGGAACAGACAGTCAGCAGACACACCGAACTCACACGTGCACTGAAATCAGAAACAGAACATCTCCAATTCATTGCATCTTTATATTTCATCTGAGTTTCAGCATTGCATCTCACCTCTAATCGTACTGAATTTCACAAAACCTAGATAAGGGATTAAACCGGGATTTTTTGGTTATCCTGGATGAACTTACCCTTGACTCGGTTTCACAAAAGAGATGCTACATAAGTTGCCATGGGAATTTATTCTCTGAAGCTAGCCTGCTCCCGACCAGGCTAACAGCCAAGATAAGTTAATTCTAATGGTAATTACATTATCTGATTGGTTCAGCTAGCTGTCATTCAAATCAGACCTGCATGCGATTTTTGAAAGAGCTGTATTCCATTTATATACTATTTGCTACTTGCATTTACTCGCAAAACACAACAGAATGTCTGCCCAATACCATTTAGATATCATTTAAATTATGGTGGCCTTATAATTAATTACAAAATCGTTGTTTGCATCTTTTTTTGACTGACGTTTGATGAATAGCCTACTGTAGTAGTTGATTGGAAGTGAAGGGGACATATTTCGAAGGTGTTTTCAACTAATTTGGTTTAAAGACAGAATGAAGATATATATAGTCATACTTCGTGCATCTTTGCGGAGGCAAGCGCTTTCTTAATGACGTTGCGTGCCGAGACAAGGAAGCTCTCACACGTGGGTGCATACGTAAATTTGCATTCAGTTGGTCTGACACACCTACTCCCGCTATGTAACAGAAATAATCATGATTCCCCATCCAAAAAAGTAAAACTTTACCTCGTTGTTGTCTATATCAAAAGCGGTTGTTAACTTTGTGTGCAAGACGCTATTTTTGGCGTCTTTTTTATTCCAACCGTGAGCTATTTGGGGGAGAAACGACCCAGCTAACAATTTCTGGTTAGGAGAACGTTTTTAGAACGTTTTTTTCCTGGTTAGGAAAACGTTGCCTGAAAGTTGCGAAAGTTGCCACAAGGTTCCCCAGGAAAGTTTTCTTGACGAAAATACAACGTTTTTTTCTGGTTGTTTATTTTGGTTAGCAGAACGTTCTCCTACCCTTTAGGGAACTTTACTATATTTGGTTGCATTAACGTTCCCCTAACCTCCCAGCAACAAAGTGTAAAGGGGGAAAAAATATGTAGAATTATCGCGACATCGAGGCATGGCTCCGCTGTACACTCGCCGTCTGCGGCGACAGCCTATCTGCAACCTGGGAGAGCGAACGTCTCTGATGACTAAGGCAATGACATTATAGGCTATCACGCGCATGTAAATTCACTTACCATTAGCTGCTTGCTGAACTGCGACGAATACGGCTTGTTACCATTTTTAAGTGTCAGCTAAGTATTTAAATGCGGTTAGGTCTAATACTTTCTTGTCTACGGTGTCTTTTCCTATAATAAACGATTAGTCAGATCAAAACATAAGCAGAGCAGGCGCTAGCCTAACACACTGTTTCAACATTCAAAACAGGCTGTTTTTATTGCATCGTATGCCATTAAAAGTCCTCGGTTCAGAATTATGATGGATTTTGGTTTATTTTGTTTTAAATTGGGACTGGGAATTGTGGGATAGGCTGAGTGAACAGCACAGTAACATAGCTATAACTTGGACTACGTGTTAATATAAAACAATTCTCCCCCGAACATTGTGCTGTTTAAGATGCAGTCTCAACGTTTGAGAAAGAATTCATTGGAGTCCTCATCATCATATTTTCATAACAAATAAAGCTTTAAAAACATGAATGCATTTCAGGTGCCATTCTAATCGATTATGGATTAATCCAAAACTATTCGTCAGATTAGTTAGCATGAAATCGTTGTGTGCCTGCCTGGGACTATGGCTAGCTAGCTCTTCCACCCGGTTTACCCTGTACAGTGTTTTTTAAAAGCCTGTTGGACTTAATGGAACAAGTGCATGTGAAGAATGTGATCGCTACCATACAGCCAGCCTACGTGAGTAACTTTATCTCTGTGTTATCCAAATGTCTTAAAGTTAGCGAGGTTGAGTCTGCTAAAACACCAACACCCCACTTACGGACGCGAGATGGAAGTTTCTCAACCTAGCTTCGCTGGCCCCTTTAGCTGACGGGCTGGCTGGTCGGCCGAATATCAATCCAACAGAGGGGGGAAGAATAGAATAGGGCTATATGTCGATTTTGCAACAAATTATTCCGACTTTGCAGTGTGGCTGCTGGCCGTGTTCAATTGGAAACTCATAGAAACTCTGGGGCGATTTTCATCAATCAACCCCACGCACATAACCAGAGAATACCGATATGGTTATACAAATAAGATACCTAAAAACAACTAAGTAGCAACGTTGTGTGAAAAGAGAAATGCAACCAGAATATAACGTTTTTTTCTTTAGTTGTAATAACGTTCGGGAAACTTTGATAACCTGGAGCTAACGTTCTCTCCAGGGTATTAGAAGGTTACTGATAAACTAACCACAGGAGAACCAGCGGCTAACGTTATTTGCTTGCTGGGATTCAACCAGAATATAACGTTTTTTTCTTTAGTTGTAAAAACGTTAGGGGAACGTTATTTGTTTTGACAACCTGGAGATAACGTTCTCTAAACGTTATTAGTAGGTTGCTGAAAAACGAACCATAGGGGAACCAAAAGCTAACGTTAGTGAAAGTTAGCAGAACGTTAATTGTTTGCTGGGGAGAACGCGCACACATCCCGAATAACTTACACCTGGCTTGACATAGACGCTCCTGTTCATCCTGGATTGGCGTTAGTGAAACGAGTTTAGCAAGGATGACTAGAGAACGCTATGTCAAACCTGGCTTTATCGATTATCTTGGATGTCTTAATTCTGCTTTTGTGAAATACCCCTCTGGTTGTTAGGCCACGTGAGTGATAACATCAGTCCGATCTCACTTCCCCATCCCAACTCTTCAGTCTGTGGGATTGTGCCATCTAGTGGTCAACATGGAATCATGCTCTTAGGGGATCCCAGCAGCAGTGACACCAGAGACTCTGGGGCCTATTGCACAAAACTAGGATAAGGGATTAACCCGGGATATCTTGGTTATCCTGGCTCAATTTATCCGTGATCCAGTTGCACAAAAGCTGGGGCCCGTTGCACAAAAGCAGAATTAAGACATCCGGGATAAGTTACTGAGCCGCGATCACTGAATCCTAAACAAGAGCATACCGGCTGAATTGGTTGCACAAAGACCAATCCAGGATGAGCAGACACGGATTCATCAAGCCAGGTGTAAGTTATCCGGTGTATGTGCGCGTTCTCGTTTCTCCCCCAATAACTCGCGGTTGGAATAAAAAAGACGCGAAAAATAGCGTCTTGCACACAAAGTAAACAACCGCTTTTGATATAGACTAACAACGAGGTAAAGTTTTACTTTTTTGGATGGGGGATCATGATTATTTCTGTTACATAGCGGGAGTAGGTGTGGCAGATCAATTGAATGCAAATTTACGTATGCACCCACGTGTGTGAGAGCTTCCTTGTCTCGGCACGCAACGTCATTAGGAAGCGTTTTGCCACCGCAAAGATGCACAAAGTAATTTGCCTTAATAGCCGAATTAGTTCAAAACACCTTCGAATAATGTCCCCTCCACTTCCAATCAACTACTACAGCAGCCTATTCATCAAACATCTGTCAAAAAAGAAGCAAACAACGAGTAGGCTATGTTATTAATTATAAGGCCACCATAATTTAAATGACATCCATATGGTATTAGGCAGACATTCTGCTGTGTTTTGCGAGTAAATGCATGTTGCAAATAATATATAAATGGAATCTACAGCTCTTTAAAAAAAAATCACGTGGAGGTCTCATTTGAATGACAGCTAGCTGAACCAATCAGATAATGTAATTACCATTAGAATCAACTTATCTTGGCTGTGAGCCTGGTCAGGAGCAGGCTAGCTCCACAGAATAAATCGCCATGGTAACTTATACCATAACATATCCTGCAGCCCCCTATCCCGCTTTTGTGCAACTGGATCACGGATAAATTGAGCCAGGATAACCAAGATATCCCGGGTTAATCCCTTATCCTAGTTTTGTGCAATAGGCCCCCGGATAGGGGGCAGCAGGATATCTTATGGTATAAGTTACCATGGCGATTTATTCTGTGGAGCTAGCCTGCTCCTGACCAGGCTAACATCCAAGATAAGTTGATTCTAATGGTAATTACATTATCTGATTGGTTCAGCTAGCTGTCATTCAAATGAGACCTCCACGTGATTTTTTTTAAAGAGCTGTAGATTCCATTTATATATTATTTGCTACATGCATTTACTCGCAAAACACAGCAGAATGTCTGCCTAATACCATATGGATGTCATTTAAATTATGGTGGCCTTATAATTAATAACATAGCCTACTCGTTGTTTGCTTCTTTTTTGACAGATGTTTGATGAATAGGCTGCTGTAGGCTAGTAGTTGATTGGAAGTGGAGGGGACATTTTTCGAAGGTGTTTTCAACTAATTCGGCTTTTAAGACAAATTAAGATACTTTGTGCATCTTTGCGTTGGCAAAGCGCTTCCTTAATGACGTTGCGTGCCGAGACAAGGAAGCTCTCACACGTGGGTGCATACGTACATTTGCATTCAGTTGATCTGCCACACCTACTCCCGCTATGTAACAGAAATAATCATGATCCCCCATCCAAAAAAGTAAAACTTTACCTCGTTGTTAGTCTATATCAAAAGCGGTTGTTCACTTTGTGTGCAAGACGCTATTTTTCGCGTCTTTTTTATTCCAACCGCGAGTTATTTGGGGAGAAACGAGAATGCGCACATGCACCGAATAACTTACACCTGGCTTGATGAATCCGTGTCTGCTCATCCTGGATTGGTCTTTGTGCAACCAATTCAGCCGGTATGCTCTTGTTTAGGATTCAGTGATCGCGGCTCAGTAACTTATCCCGGATGTCTTAATTCTGCTTTTGTGCAACGGGCCCCTGGTCTGACTCTTTCTGAAAATAATCCTCCATAGAAAATATTTTGGTGACTTAACATGAGGGAGACCACACGTGGCTAAAGGGTCAAGACAATACACTTATTAGAGGCATCCTTTAGAGTTACCTAAACATAACTTCCTAATATCCAAAATCATTTGATGGCACATTACCTCATAACATGAGAAATGGTCCTTGTCTGTGCAGCCCTCTATAGGCGATTAACAACCTAGCAACTTTTTGTGTTCTGTAGTAGGAAGTAACCTCACTACCACCACTTAATAAAGAAAAGTGTGATAATGTGTCAATCATAATGTTGAAACTACATTTAGAATACCACCAGAGGAGCACTGAAAACCTTTGGTTTATGTGAAGCACATTGGAATACTCATGTCTGTTTGTCTTGATTATTTTTGTCTTCTGTTGCTGCATCCTTGTACATAAGAAACACTTTAAGGGGAGAACTGCAAACAAATGCATGCCAGTGTAGAGAGTGCTGAAGAGTGCCCCTAGTGGAGAGAACTGCAGACTGCAAAGGCATGCCAGTGTAGAGAGTGCTGAAGAGTGCCCCTAGTGGGGAGAACTGCAAACTGCAAAGGCATGGCAGTGTAAAGAGTGTTGAAGAGTGCCCCTAGTGGAGAACTGCAACTGCAAATGCATGCCAGTGTAGAGAGTGTTAAAGAGTCCCCCTAGTGGGGAGAACTGCAACTGCAAAGGCAGTGTAGAGAGTGCTGAAGAGTGCCCCTAGTGGAGAACTGCAAACTGCAAAGGCATGCCAGTGTAGAGAGTGCTGAAGAGTGCCCCTAGTGGGGAGAACTGCAAAGGCATGCCAGTGTAGAGAGTGCTGAAGAGTGCCCCTAGTGGGGAGAACTGCAAAATGCAAAGGCATGGCAGTGTAGAGAGTGCTGAAGACTTCCCCTAGTGGGGAGAACTGCAAAACGCAAAGGCATGGCAGTGTAGAGAGTGCTGAAGAGTGCCCCTAGAGGGGAGAACGGTAAAGTGCTGAAGAGTGCCCCTAGTGGGGAGAACTGCAAACTGCAAAGGCATGCCAGTGTAGAGAGTGCTGATGAGTGCCCCTAGTGGGGAGAACTGCAAAGTGCAATGGCATGCCAGTGTAGAGAGTGTTGAAGAGTGCCCCTAGTGGGGAGAACTGCAAACTGCAAAGGCATGACAGTGAAGAGAGTGTAGAGAGTGCTGAAGAGTGCCCCTAGTGGGGAAAACTGCAAAGGCATGCCAGTGTAGAGAGTGCTGCAGAGTCCCCCTAGTGGCAAACAGAGAAAATTCAAAGGCACACCAATGTGGAGAGTCAATTTCAGTTTCCCCTCTTTTTGTATACTGTTGGTAGTCAATTAGAAAAGCACTGCAAAGTCACATTGTTATAAGCTCTGCAAAGTCAACAGCCATTTTATTCTGTTACATTCAAAAATGAAACACAAACTTCAACTGGCATTCATTTTGAAACACAGACAAATGAAAGACATTATGATTTTAGATTAAATAATACTGTATATCCAGTGCTATGGTATGTTTTTTTAAAACCAAAATTGCTTGGGACGAGGCCATAACAAGATAGATGGAAGGAATATGCACAGAAGCACAAGACATATGCTCTATAAACACGCTAACATACACATGTACATGCATCAGGGTTCGTACACCTTTTTCATGGCCAAATTCAAGCACTTTTTAAGGACTTTCAAGACAAGTTTTCCAGTACCGAAATCGAGCGTGAACAAATCCAAAGCCCTGTTGTTTGAGGTCACTGTAGGACAAAGATCCAGAAAATTTGATACAACCTAAGCCGAATACAGAACCAGCAGCTATCATTAGGTTAACTCAAATGGCTTTGGGTTAACTGAATGGGGCATTGAAAATGAGTGTGCCCCATTTCATTAGTGTTTGCTGTTGCTCTATTTGGTCTATGTCATGTCAAGTTTCCTTGTTCTCTTACTGACAGCACTCGATGATGTTGAACAGCATAGATTGATTCACGCCATATTTCAGGAGTGTGATTGGCAAAGGACAAAAAAAGAGGAAAATATACCCAACACCCCCAGGAGAATTTTTTTGAAAAATAACCCCTTAAATGATGACATCAGATGGCTTTTATAAGAACTATTGATAAACTGTGATACATATATTTCAAACATTATAACATACTACAATATATATAAGTCTATAACTCATTTATAGCAAAGTAGCCTAGGCCTACTCAAGACTAAACCAGATATGGCTGAAATATGTAGGCTATCATGATCATTTTGCCAACAATGATGTAGAACCATAGATTTTCAGCTCATAACATGTTTTGTTTTCACTTAAACCAACATAAAGTTATAATTTTGACCACATTTTTTAGCATAGGCCTACTTGATAACATATAGCCTGCCCCTGTACAATATAGTGAACCATAGGCCTATTGATATTGATGCTGTTTGAAGAGGTTGCTTGATGATATTTAAGTTCCATAGAAAATCAAATTGCACCACTCCCTCTCCTTCCAAAGTAACATGTCCTACACCTCTCTGTTAAAGGCTATATCACTAGTTGTTCAAGTGCACAAATTAAATGGAGAGCTAGGATTAAAATTCAGACCGTGCCTTTAAATAGGCGACTTTTTTCATCTCAGCAAAATGCTTCAGTAGGCCATTTCCACAAAAAAATCAGCTCAATATTATGTGCAAGACTGATGTTTACCAAGCATGCCAACGTGTTAATTTCTTAGCATAAAGTACATACGTGTTCTCAAAGTGAGATGGCTATCCCGAAATATGTTTTGAATGACATGGGGCGCACAGAGGTGAACGGCTGGAAATACGCGTTCACCTCCGTGACAAGCTGTTAACTAAACAATTTAGTAGACCTAATATAAGGTAGACAGGTTTTGTGGCTAAAACGGTGAAAACCAGTAGGCTAGTCTGTCACAGCTAACTTCAAGCACAGTAGCCTAGACTAGTTTACACGCGCAGAAATTAAAAGTCAATATCGCCATCACGAGAGTCATTAGCGCAAAATCCAGACACGTCAAAGTGGACGCGAACGCGTGGCAAAGCCAACAACTTAATAAATGATGTCTTTTAAATAAATAATTTGAGCTTTACCGTTTCATGGCTTCTGCTAAGAAATAAATAGTTCACCACACACATTGAACTTGCATCAAACATTCATCAACACACGTCTGCTTTCACTTTCAATGAAATCCACTAGAGAACGGACAAGGCTTGCGGAGTGATATTCAATGAAAGAAGCACCAAACCCGTCGTCATTGTCAGCGGCCTATTATACAGCAATTTAATTTTATTTTCCTTTATTTAATAATTGGTCTATTGAGTCAGACTGCCGAGAAATATGTAGGCCTAGCACTTTCAAGCATTCACAAGCACTTTACCCAAAATCCAAGCATTTTTCAAACCTTGAAAACACCACATTAAAATCCAAGCATTTTTAAGGATTTCAAGCACCTGTACGAACCCTGATGCATATACACAGAAGCACAAGACATATGCTCCTCAACACACTAACATACACATGTACATGCATACACACAGAAGCACAAGACATATGCTCTATAAACACTAACATACACATGTACATACACACAAAAGCACAAGACATATGCTCTATAAACACTAACATACACATACATGCATACACACAAAAGCACAAGACATATGCTCTATAAACACTAACATACACATACATG
This sequence comes from Sardina pilchardus, assembly GCF_963854185.1. Classification (NCBI taxonomy): domain Eukaryota; kingdom Metazoa; phylum Chordata; class Actinopteri; order Clupeiformes; family Clupeidae; genus Sardina; species Sardina pilchardus. The sequence goes on from NC_084994.1 coordinate 5,057,241, forward strand.
CATACACACAAAAGCACAAGACATATGCGCTATGAATTTGGACTGGAATGACCAAGCCGTACACACACTCTATGGACATTAAAGGGATAATCCGGAGTGAAATGCACTTTAGAGCAATTTTTCGGACTATTGGGAGTCCATACGTTGAGTTGACACCAAAATCATGTCATTCGGATGTATTTTGAGAAAGTTCGAGCCCACCGTTTTTAGCCAAAACTCGTTAGCCTGGAAGTGACGCGGGCACTTACGTGGTAGTGAGTAGAGGGTCCCTAAAGCCAAACCGAAGTATCCCCACGTCTTTATGTGGTCGGATAGAGAGTCCAGAATAAATTTAATCGAGTCAGTACCTTTCCGGAAATGTCGCAGCTGCAGCTGACAACGCTTTAACAACACTTTATTAACATTTCCGGAAAGGTACGGACTCGATTAAATTCATTCTGGACTCTCTATCCGACCACATAAAGACGTGGGGATACTTCGGTTTGGCTTTAGGGATCCTCTACTCACTACCACGTAAGTGTAGTGTTGTTTGGAACAGTAGAAGAGGTATAAAAATAGTGTTTTGTAGCGGCGAAAGGACATGCCCGCGTCACTTCCAGGCTAATGAGTTTTGGCTAAAAACGTGAGCTCGAACTTTCTCAAAATACATCCAAAAGACATGATTTTGGTGTCAACTCAACGTATGTACTCCCAATAGTCCGAAAAATTTATCTAAAGTGCATTTCACTCCGGATTATCCCTTTAAGATAGAGGGCTGACCAAGCCGTACACACACTCTATGGACATTAAGATAGAGGGCTGACCAAGCCGTACACACACTCTATGGACATTAAAGGGGCACTTCACAGATTAGCATTAAGCTTTGTATCTTTAGAAAACCAGTCATGTTTTTGAATGGTCGTGCATCATTCCCTCAGTTTGCCTTGAGATGGGAGAAATACGGATTTCAATGACACCCATAAATAGGACTTCCTGCTGTCAATGATGTAAAATGATGATTTTTACATCATTGAAAGCAGGAAGTTCGACATTGAAATCCGTATTTCTCCCATCTCAAGGCAAATTGAGGGAATGATGCACGACCATTCAAAAACATGACTGGTTTTCTAAAAATACAATGCTTAATGCTAATTGGTGAAGTGTCCCTTTAAGTTAGAGGGATGACCAAGAGAGCGGAAGAGTGAGACCTGGATTCTGGCAGCAGTGTTATTTTCATTCATACAGCTTATGCTGTATAGCTATAACTACAAGAGGCATAAATGAATGGGGAGGAAAGAGTTGAACATTCATGATGAGTTGTTTTGCTCTTGATATGCAGCCATCCCTATTGGTCTAGTCAGACGCTACTTACCTGCTCATGATGGTATGAACACACCTTAATATGCTGATACAGAACAAGCCCAGCCAGTTCTTTACAGGGAGCGTCTGAGACTCAAGGAAATGACAAGAGAATAAAACTCAACACTGTACAGTAAGTTCTTTTGTTTACATATGAGTTGTTTGCAGTGATTGTTACATTTCTCTTGATGTTTGGGGGTATTTGTACATAACATGTGAATGTAATGTTTGTATGTAGTTCTATTTATGGCCCCCCTAATAATATCAGGTATATATGGACATGTATGAGTATTGAGATTGCTATTATCTCTTAGCTTAAACTGCTATTCATATTTTAAGACTGCCCTATTCAGAATTAGTCTACGATACATCAACTGAACAGTCACATTTTGGCCTACAATAAATGTTGTACTGTTGCGTAAGGTTGTTGAAACATTGCCACAGCAAATATGTGCTGTACCCAAAGGTAAAGGCCAACAAGATGGTATACGATGCATGTGTGTTGGCCTGTATGTTGTGATCACAGTGTGGGTCACAGATATATTATGATACTACTGTATATATGCATGTGTGTTGGCCTGTATGTTGTGATTACTGTGTGGGTCACACATATATTATATTGCTGTATGCCTGTGTGTTGGCCTGTATGTTGTGATCACACTGTGGGTCACACAGATATGATACTACTGTATGCATGTGTGTTGGCCTGTATGTTGTGATCACAGTGTGGGTCACAGATATGATACTACTGTATGCATGTGTGTTGGCCTGTATGTTGTGATTACTGTGTGGGTCACATATATAATATATTGCTGTATGCATGTGTGTTGGCCTGTATGTTGGGATCACAGTGTGGGCCACATATATTACACTATGCAGATATTAAACCATAGACACGCACATCAAACACAGGTGTGCACACACGCACATAAAAACACAAACAGACATTCAAGCATGCCCACACGCACGCACACACAAACACACACACACACATACACACACACACACACACACACACACAGGAAATGTTCCTTTCCTCAGGGTGTATATGACAGGAATGCATATTCATGATGAGATCAAATAGCTTTGCTCCAGAGAGTTTCCTTGTGAGTGAACCAGTCTAGCCAGTTCACTACACGGAGCACCTGACTGGAAATTTAAAAAACATTTATACTAGACAAGCTCAAAACTTTATATATATATATAAAGTATATATAAGTATATATATATATAATATGCACCATACAGGTGGGCATCAGTTTAGTGTTATATTATTGTACATTTGCTGTACAGATCTCAATGAGACTTGTCTGGCCAAATAAAGGATGAGGGGTAAATAAGTAGAATAAAAAAAAGATCAGCAGACTCATTTATCTAAGTGGCAGTGCTAAGACGAATGGGGAGTTGCTTTGCTCTTGATGGTATGAACACAATTTAACTTACTGAGACAGAACAAGCCCAGCCAGTTCTCTACAGGGAGTGTACATGAGCCCCAGGTTTAAGTAAAACTTAAGAATGTCCAGATTATCCATGAGATGAGTTTTAGCTGAAATGCAGTCCAAGTAAACCTGTATAGTAGGCTAATGCATGGAGCTCAAGTTGACAGGAATGAAAAAATATGCTAAGGAACACATACAAGTTGTTGCGAGGGAACACAAAAAGTATTGCGAGGGAACACAAAAAGTATTGCGAGGGAACACAAAACTTTTTGCTGGGAATGCAAAAGTGACCCAGTGTAACAAAGGTCATCTCTTCCCTCCCTCGATCACTCTGTGTTGTGTATTAAATGATGGATGGAATTTGTGTTGCTTTATTGCTCTGAGATTTTAGAGAAGAAAGAATTCAGGCATGGAACGAGCCAGGCGCATCACAGCTCCTCTGCCTCAGGACAGTTGCAACAGAGTGCTGCGCGACAAACACTGTCGCACAAGAAAAGACAAACACTGTCGCACAAAAGAATATTTTTCAACAATTATACAGTATGTGGCATACCTGAGATTTTAGGAAAGAAAGAAGTTAACAGAAACAGCTGTCTTCCTGACTCGCTTCAGTTTCACCTTCACCTTCAGGTTCAGTTTCAGTTCAAGTCATTTCAGAGACTTTTTTGTCTGACTCCACTATTTCTGACAGCGTTTTTCCTGAGACCTGACTCCGATCGTTCTGACAGCGTTTTTCCTGAGACCTGACTCCGATCGTTCTGACAGCGTTTTTCCTGAGACCTGACTCCCTGTCGTCTGATATCTGAAGCCTGACTCTGACTTTTAACTTTTCTCCTGATACTTTTTTGTCTGACTCTCTGTCTGACATGATTTCTTTTCATCTGATGTCTGAGAAATAAATGTGTAATTCCATAACTCAACATTGGTTTTCCTGAGACCTGATGCCTTCTCATCTGATTTCTGACATCTGAGGATGTCCTAAAATATACATTGTACTATTGTCGTGTTAGTCGCAGACACATACTGTAGGAGGCAAGCAGGTGTGTGGACAAGGAGATAAATCCTGGAGCAGTCAGTGAGACTGATGTGGCTAATATGATTTTGGGGTCCTGGATCAGTCAATGGGGCTAACATGGTTTTAGGGTCCTGGATCAGTCAGTGGGGCTAACATGGTTTTAGGGGCCTGGAGCAGTCAGTGGGGCTAACATGGTTTTCGGGTCCTGGAGCAGTCAGTCCCTGACCTTGACCTCTGACCCCCCGGGCCTATGATGACCGTACGCTTAATCCTGACCTGCCTATGATGCCAAAGACCTCCATCTGCACTGAGTAGAATAATGAATAACACATCAGTTTAAACACACTTCCTTGATCCCTTATACATTAACACATCAGTTGAAACACACTGCCTTGATCCCTTACACATTAACACATCAGTTTAAACACACTGCCTTGATCCCTTACACATTAACACATCAGTTTAAACACACTGCCTTGATCTCTTACACATTAACACATCAGTTTAAACACACTGCCTTGATCCCTTACACATTAACACATCAGTTTAAACACACTGCCTTGATCTCTTACACATTAACACATCAGTTTAAACACACTGCCTTGATCCCTTATACAGTACATTAACACATCAGTTGAAACACACTGCCTTGATCCCTTACACATTAAGACATCAGTTTAAACACACTGCCTTGATCCCTTACACATTAAGACATCAGTTTAAACACACTGCCTTGATCCCTTATACATTAACACATCAGTTGAAACACACTGCCTTGATCCCTTACACATTAAGACATCAGTTTAAACACACTGCCTTGATCCCTTACACATTAAGACATCAGTTTAAACACACTGCCTTGATCCCTTATACATTAAGACATCAGTTTAAACACACTGCCTTGATCCCTTATACATTAAGACATAATCTTAAACACACTGCCTTGACATTAAGGGGCCTCTGAGAGGGCTCCATCATAACAGCCTACCCTCTAAAGTCCTGGACACATCTGTCCAATATTGCATATGTTTCTGTTGCTGTGGCTTCAGTTAGAACACCATCTTCAACTGTTTTGTTTATAAGTTTGTTTATATTTGTGTTTGTATTTTACTTCATGTTGTTGATATTCTTTCATCATATTTGTTGTGTTTCTTCATCTTATCCGAGTGCTAAAAACAAAGATAGCGGTTCATGTTTAGCTACAGCTATAATCTACAGTATGCGGTGACACATGAAACAAGAGGTAAAGCTGCATATGTCTCATGTCCATTCCCAGAGAGCCTCTCCCACTGCTGCTAGGATGAGTGTCTCTCAGGAGAGAGAGGAGGCTGCAGGTCCCAGTAAAACACCCAGACCAGAGTCTGCAGCACACAGCTGTGTGCAACAAAGCAGCAAAGCAACACACTCTGGTGGAGGGTAAGTGAATCCACAGATGCAGTACACATCATAGCTGCCCCCACACCCTCTCTGTTCTCTGGTGCATTGGTGCCTCATTGTCTGTGTTTGGAATCATTTGGTGCCTGTCTGTGTTGGCAGTAAACTTGTAAACTGCACAAATGAATCCAAATGTTCATGGAAGCAGCAGTTGAAAGAGAATTCAACAGCAATAGTGGACATTAGACTGATAATACCATCACTGCAAGTTGCCTCCACTGCTGTGAATCTTTTGTAGTTTTGTGTTTGTGTGTGTGTGTGTGTGTGTGTGTGTGTGTGTGTGTGTGTGTGTGTGTGTGTGTGTGTGTAGTGCTGCAGTTCCCCACCAAAATGCTAGAAGTGGCAAACTCCATCTGCTATGTTTTCATTGAAATGTAATGTGCCATTTTATTGCTTAGATTCTGTACAGACAAACACACAAACTATATTCTGAGAGCCTCGCTATTCTAACAAAAAAATGTCTGTGATGATAATTTGTGTGGCATATGACATCCAGCTTATATTAGCCGCACACGCACACGCACACGCACACACATTTAAGAAATAAGATGAGTTAAGATAAGTAAATTGAAGAACTCATAGCTTCTCATCAGTGTCAAAGTGAAAGTTGTAACCTGCTCCTCTAAGGATGAACACAATGTAGACATGTGTGTTTTAATAATACAACAACATATAGCTTATTTACTCAGTGAGTTGATGTTAATAAGTTTCTTGTGTCTCCTTATGTAACCAGCCCACAGATACACAGACCTCCATCTCCAGTGCCCAGCTGTGTGTCCATGAAGAGTGATCAGTCCAAGGGTAATATGCCCTTCTTCAGCAGTGAACCAGTTCCATCAGGTCTAGAGTGAGTAGTTATCAGTCTTTATTATATGGCTCTCTAGAATGTTGAGGGAGCTCCCATTCACTTTGAATGGGCCTCTCAACGTTCTACCGGTCCGTTATATCTGCATATTGACCGCTCCGAAGGTATAATGACCGCTGCCAATGGCAACGGGTTCACTCCGCTAGTTGTTGCGGAAGCCACGAAACGGTAGCCAAGTCATTGCTAAAGACACATTGAGATAAGTTGATTTTCTCGTTTTGGCAAGTAGCCATATAAAAAGCGCGATAATGTATAGAACGCCGGTCATTATCTGAAAATAATTCCCTTCAGGACGAAGCAAAACCCCTCCGCTGCGCGTCGGGGTTCTGTCCGTCCTGTCGGGAATTATTTTCCGATAATGACCGGCGTTCTATACATTATCCCTTACGTAGTTTTTATAGGCTACACGCCATTTAGAAATGTTACACACACGCACACACACACACACACACACACACACACACACACACACACACACACACACACACACAAGAAATAAGATGAGTTAAGATAAGTAAATTTAAAGGAATTACGCCACCCAAAAATGAAATTAAGCTAGTCTCGGTCACCCCCAGAGTTAGAACAGTGAAAAAAAAATGGTTAAAATCCGTCCGGGCATTCTCCTGCTTTGGGAGCAGCGATTTTAGCTTTAGCTTAGCACAGTTGCTGTAGATGAAGGGTGTCAGTGAGCACGTCCTCCAAAAAAGTGACCGAGACGTCTACATTTTTTTCTAAATATATCTTCGGAGCCGGAGCAAAATCGAACGAGACTATTACCTGGGCA
>NC_084994.1:5066615-5139115 GCF_963854185.1 Sardina pilchardus
AAATTTAAGAACTCATAGCTTCTCATTAGTGTCAAAGTGAAAGTTGTAACCTGCTCCTCTAAGGATGAACACAATGTAGACATGTGTGTTTTAATAATAAAACAACATATAGCTTATTTACTCAGTGAGTTGATGTTAATAAGTTTCTTGTGTCTCCTTATGTAACCAGCCCACAGATACACAGACCTCCATCTCCAGTGCCCAGCTGTGTGTCCATGAAGAGTGATCAGTCCAAGGGTAATATGCCCTTCTTCAGCAGTGAACCAGTTCCATCAGTTCTAGAGTGAGTAGTTATCAGTCTGTAGTTTTTATAGGCTACACGCCATTTAGAAATGTCACACACACACACACACACACACACACACACACACACACACACACACACACACACACACACACACACACACACACACACACACACACACACACACACATTGCATGTGCATATAGTTTATTAATGTGATGAAACCAGATGCAGATAAAATAAAGTGCATAGGGCACATTTTAATCAGTAGATTATCTGAGGACCAATTAGTGCATTAGTTAAAGTGTTCTTTGTGTGATGTCCCTGCAGGTTAAGGGCTGACCTGACCCAGGATCTAGGACCCAGGAGACACCTGCACACTGGACATACACCAGGCAGAAAGAGGGAACTAGGTGAGTAAAAATTTTGGATTTGATCAGGTTTTATTTACTAGTACTTGTGGGTGTAGGCCTATTTGTAGTGAGTTCATGAGAATATGAATAATTTTTATAATTGACTTCTAATCTGACTTGTTTTGTCATTTCTAAGATGAGGACCTGAGGAGAGTTATAAAGAATCACAAAGCCAGTCTAGAGAGGAGGTTTGAGAACATCTCTGAAGGCATCATCAAACCAGGAGCTGAGATACTCCTCAATAAGATCTACACAGAGCTCTACATAACAGGAGGAGAGAGTGAAGGGGTGAATAAGGAACATGAGGTTTGGCAGGTAGAGTCAGCATCCAGATTTCAATCCACAGAGGACATACCAATCAACTGCAACGACATCTTCAAGCCCTTACTTGGACAGGAGAAGCACATCAGAACTGTGATGACCAAAGGTGTTGCTGGTATTGGAAAAACTGTCTCAGTTCAGAAGTTCATTCTTGATTGGACAGATGGGGTAGCCAATCAGGATATAGATTTTATGTTTCCCCTTTCTTTCCGTGAGCTTAATTTAGTCAGGGGTGATCAGTATAGTCTTCACAGGCTCCTGCTTGACTTCCACCCTGAGCTGAAGAAGCTGAATGATGCTGAAGGATATAAAGACTGTCAGGTTGTGTTCATCTTTGATGGTTTGGATGAGAGTCGGTTGACTCTGGACCTGGAGCAGAACAGTGAGTTGTCTGATGTGAAACAACCATCATCAGTGGATGTTCTGATGACGAGCCTCTTTCAGGGAACTCTGCTTCCCTCTGCACTCATCTGGATAACCTCACGACCAGCAGCAGCCAGTCAGATTCCTGCTCAGTATATCAACCTGATAACAGAAGTACGAGGATTCAGTGACCCACAGAAAGAAGAGTACTTCAAGAAGAGAATCAGTGATGAGAGTCATGCCAACAGTATCATCTCACACATGAAGGCATCCAGAAGTCTCCATATTATGTGCCACATTCCAGTCTTTTGTTGGATTGCAGCTACTGTACTTCAGCAGATGCTGGAAATGAACATTGAAGACATTCCCAAAACACTGACTGAGATGTTCATACACTTCTTGCTCATCCAAACCACAAGACAGGATCAGAAGTATCAGAGTGGATCTGAAAAAGGTACAAAGAAACTACTCAAATCTCAGAGGAAAATTTTACTGAAGCTGGCAGAACTGGCTTTCAAGAGTCTAGAGAGTGGCAATCTCATTTTTTATGAGAAAGACCTGAAAGAGTGTGGTATTGATGTCAGTGAAGCTTCAGTGTACTCTGGCATGTGCACTGAGATCTTCAAGACAGAATCTGTGGAATCTCAAAAGAAGAAGGTCTACTGCTTTGTGCATCTGAGTGTCCAGGAGTTTCTGGCAGCGGTGTTTGTGTTTCACTCATATTTGGCTAAGAAACGTAAGGCATTGAAATGCTTCCTCCGTGAAAAGGAAAGAGATGAACTCAATCCATCATTTTTTTCTAATGTTTTATCAGCATTTGGAGGACAAACTCAAGACAACTTACATGTTTTATTGAAGAGTGCAGTTGATAAGGCTTTGGAGAGCCAGAACGGACACCTGGATCTCTTCCTTCGCTTCCTTATGGGCATTTCTCTGGAGAGAAATCACACACTTCTGCAAGGTCTACTGAGCAACACACACAACAGCTCAAATAGTATCAAGGAAATATGTCAGTACATGAAGGAGCTCAACAGAGAAGGTCTCTCTCCTGAACGATGCATCAATCTTTTCCACTGCTTATTTGAAATGAATGATGATTCCATGCACAAAGAAATTCAGACATACTTGTCATCACCAAAGAACATCACCCAGGAGCTTTCTCCTGCCCACTGTTCAGCACTGGCCCACATGCTTCTGATGTCTGAGGAGGTGCTGGATGAGATTGAGCTAAAGAAATACAACACATCAGATGAGGGACGTAGGAGACTGCTCCCAGCTGTGAGGTGCTGCAGAAAGGCACGGTGAGTTTCTGATGGAGAGACTGGGCTAATTATAGCGACTAAATACAGTATAATGTTGAAGTCACTAGTCTACTACCAGCTGGGGTGAACCTAGACTAACCTGTTACCATATTTGAATTTTGAATTTTTCAGTCTGAAAAGGAGCCCTTTGACGTCCTGAATGACCAAAAATCGCAAGACTATTTCATTTCTGTAATATTTTATATGTTTTCGTGTTGTTATGCAGACTTGCTAAATGCATACTCTCTGAGAAGTCCTGTGGAATTGTAGCTACTGCTCTACAGTCACCAAACTCCCTGATAGAGCTGGACCTGAGTCACAATCACCTGGGAGATTCTGGAGTCCAATTTCTCTCTAAGGGACTGCCTAGTCCCCACTGCAAACTGCAGACCTTAAGGTTGGTGTTAGTCAGACATGTCTTTGTAAAGGATTATTATTATGACTAGAGTAACACATTATGGTTTAGTTGATGTTTTAGATGTGTCTTAAAGGTATACTATGCAACGTTTTTCAGTTAATCAATTCGTTCCATACTGTTATATATGATTAAATGGGTCATTACCGGTCGAACGGTGGATTTTTTGGCCGCTCTAGTGGTCTGTAGCGGTAAAAGCACACTTGCAACTTCAGGAGACACCGGGCACGCACCCATGCTCTACTCCAGGAAGTGTCATGTAAAGTCTCCTGAAAAGGCACGGCAGACTGACCGATTGAGGAGTTTTGTCAAATATACACGCTAAAGCTGTAGGGGAAGCTCTGCAGAGAAATATGCAAGCATAAAACGAGCGAAAATGAAAAGTGAAAGCGAAACCGGCGATGAAATCGCCAATCCTGCATAGTATACCTTTAAGGCCTGTGCAAACCAAGATTGTGGTTGATGTTATGCCATAAAGTGACACTTATGTTATTAAATTGCTTATGTATACAATTTACCCTTCCAGAGGTCCTGCACTTCGTAGTTACTGTTGCTCGGCCTGTCAAGCTTTTGCACCCTGTACATCTGTTACATAGGAGGAGATCTGGGATTGTTCACTCAAATGTCATTTACAAAAACATCGCACAACACTGAAAGCTCATATTTTGTCACTAGCGACCTACAGTACATCTTTCCTCTGTCAAATACAGCTGCATTTTCAGCTCTGAACAAAACCATTCTTGAGTTATTTAAAGTGTAACTTCTCCCCATAACTCCACCCACTTCAAATTTCTGAAAAAGGCTTTCAAAATGGGCAGGACCCTCTGAAATTTGGAAGGGAGTGCAGCCCTGCTGCAGCCAATCAACCATGGTGATTTCATGTCAATCTGGGAATGAGTGCTGCAGACATGGCTTATCACAGGTAGGCTAATCAGGGCAGCAGGTGTTGGGGCGTTTCATTCCTAAATTGTAATGACCCGGTGACGTAGACTCGCCAGAGAAGTGCAGGACTACGTCAGCATTTTGGACCAAAATGCCATGGCATGTTTCAACCTGTATAGGGCGTGGAGAGCTATATCTCCAATACAAAATCATATGAAATGTTACTTTCCTCGGGAACACGATTTTTGTCAACATTAACCCTGGTAATAGTGTAGTTCACCACTTATTAGTAATTTCAATCAATCAACAGGTCAAAAAACATATTTTAGGGTGAAGTTACACTTTAACATTTCAGGTGTGTGTGTGTTTGTCTGTGTGATTTGGCATGGGAATGACCTGCAAAAGATCAGTTGATGGTGCCGATTTATCAGGGCACTTTGTATCCCATTTATCCATCTCTGTAATATTTTATCTTTCTCATGTTGTTATGCAGACTTGCTGAATGCAAACTCTCAGAGAAGTCCTGTGAAATTGTGGCTACTGCTCTACAGTCACCAAACTCCCTGATAGAGCTGGACCTGAGTCACAATCACCTGGGAGATTCTGGAGTCCATCTTCTCTCTAAGGGACTGCCTAGTCCCCACTGCAAACTGCAGACCTTAAGGTTGGTGTTAGTCAGACATGTCTTTGTAATGGATTATTATTATGACTAGAGTACCACATTATGGTTTGGTTGATGTTTTAGATGTGTCTTAAGGCCTGTGCAAACCAAGATTGTGGTTGATGTTATGCCATAAAGTGACGATTATGTTATTAAAGGAATACGCCACCCAAAAATGAAATTAAGCCAGTCTCGGTCACCCCCGGAGTTAGAACAGTGAAAAAAACCTGGTTAAAATCCGTCCGGGCATTGTCCTGCTTTGGGAGCAGCATTTTTAGCTTTAGCTTAGCACAGTTGCTGTAAATGAAGGGTGTCAATTAGCATGCCCTCCAAAAAAAGTGACAGAGACATCTACATTTTTTTCTAAATATATATTGGGAGCAATGTGTTCAAAACGAGTACACATCATAATGCAAAATCGAACGAGGTTATTACCTGGGCAGATATTTACATGGAACTATATTCAGCCTCATCACAGGCGAAGCACCGCTAAATAGGTTCTCACGCAGCAGCACTTGAATCCCATCCCGTCGAATCTGGAAGTTAGGAGTTTTCAAGTGCTACGTGCTATGGCTACGTGAGACTAGCTGTGCTTCGCCTTTGATGAGGCTGAATATAGTTCCAAGTAAATATCTGCCCAGGTAATAGCCTCCTTCGATTTTACATTATGATGTGTACTCGTTCTGAACACACGTCTCACAAGATATATTTAGAAAAAAAATTAGATGTCTCGGTCACTTTTTTTGACGACGTGCTGACACCCTTCATTTACAGCAACTGTGCTAAGCTAAAGCTAAAAACGCTGCTCCCAAAGCAGGACAATGCCTGAACGGATTTTTGCCGTTTTTTTGCTGTTCTAACTGTGGGGGTGACCGAGACTGGCTTAATTTCATTTTTGGGTGGCGTATTCCTTCAAATTGCTTATGTATACAATTTACCCTTCCAGAAGTCCTGCACTTCGTAGTTACTGTTGCTTGGCCTGTCAAGCTTTTGCACCCTGTACGTCTGTTACATAGGAGGAGATCTGGGATTGTTCACTCAAATGTCATTTACAAAAACATCGCACAACACTGAAAGCTCATATTTTGTCACTAGCGACCTACAGTACATCTGTCCTCTGTCAAATACAGCTGCATTTTCAGCTCTGAACAAAACCATTCTTGAGTTATTTAAAGTGTAACTTCACCCCATAACTCCACCCACTTCAAATTTCTGAAAAAGGCTTTCAAAATGGGCAGGACGTTCTGAAATTTGGAAGGGAGGGCAGCCCTGCTGCAGCCAATCAACCATGGTGATTTCATGTCAATCTGGGAATGAGTGCTGCAGACATGGCTTATCACAGGTAGGCTAATCAGGGCAGCAGGTGTTGGGGCGTTTCATTCCTAAATTGTAATGACCCGGTGACGTAGACTCGCCAGAGAAGTGCAGGACTACGTCAGCATTTTGGACCAAAATGCCATGGCATGTTTCAACCTGTATAGGGCGTGGAGAGCTATATCTCCAATACAAAATCATATGAAATGTTACTTTCCTCGGGAACACGATTTTTGTCAACATTAACCCTGGTAATAGTGTAGTTCACCACTTATTAGTAATTTCAATCAATCAACAGGTCAAAAAACATATTTTAGGGTGAAGTTACACTTTAACATTTCAGGTGTGTGTGTGTTTGTCTGTGTGATTTGGCATGGGAATGACCTGCAAAAGATCAGTTGATGGTGCCGATTTATCAGGGCACTTTGTATCCCATTTATCCATCTCTGTAATATTTTATCTTTCTCATGTTGTTATGCAGACTTGCTGAATGCAAACTCTCAGAGAAGTCCTGTGAAATTGTGGCTACTGCTCTACAGTCACCAAACTCCCTGATAGAGCTGGACCTGAGTCACAATCACCTGGGAGATTCTGGAGTCCATCTTCTCTCTAAGGGACTGCCTAGTCCCCACTGCAAACTGCAGACCTTAAGGTTGGTGTTAGTCAGACATGTCTTTGTAATGGATTATTATTATGACTAGCATAGCACATTATGGTTTGGTTGGTGTTTTATACAGTAGGCTATGTGTCTTAAGACCTTTACACACCAAATACATTTTTTCGGACAAAATGTTCAGACAAAATTAAGCATGTTACTAACACATGTATTGTATTAGTCTCGTTTGATAAGGATTTCACATTTGAAAAGGAGGTCCTCAACAATCAAAATGGGATCTCACAGGGTTCTGTTGATGTCACAAGTAGAACTACAAGTAGACAAAAATTGAGGTGTTGAGGCGGTGATCAAAATTTGAACACACAGGGGAACACACACCCTAGTTAGCTTCCAGGTTGCACATGTAGCATTTAGACTACCCTACTGGTTGTTACAACAGTCCGCCCAAATTGCAAAACGGCAGTCCAATATGCTGGAACAAAGTGTGTGTGTGTGTGTGTGTGTATGTGTGTGTGTGTGTGTGTGTGTGTGTGTGTGTGTGTGTGTGTGTGTGTGTGTGTTGTGTAGTGGGATGGATGAACTGAATCCTAAGGATTTACTGTGGCATAGTTGTGCTGGCCTCACTAAGTTTTTGAGCTACTTAACTATCCAGCTAGTTTACAGCTATAGGCTAGGACGAACAAAGAATGCAGGAAATCTTCACTCCCTTTCTCCTTCCTTTATTTATGCTGTAAAAGCTGTGAACACAAACAAACCACCTTCAGTCCATTTGTCCCGTCCATAAGCGAATGCACAATGCTAGTCACAAACACACAGCAACTTGCCGCCATTTTAAGAACAAAGAAATCCTTTTTAAACATATCTCATTTGCTAGACCTCTGTTCAAAACACATATTTCAGTAACATAAAGTATACTTACAGCATTGCCTTCATAAGGGTAAGAGATACATGTAACCATATCGCAAATAAAACGTTAATTGTCCGGAGACAGCTCAGTGTGAATACTCTCAAAATACTTCTCTCCTTAGTCTGCTGCACGCTAAGCAGGAAGTTTACCACTACACTCCAAATAAGATTTTGACTCTGGCCACTAGATGGCGCTCTAACACAAGAAATGACTGGTAAAAACCGTGTACAATAAAATAAAGAAATATTGGTCGGCTCAGACCATGACAATAGTTTTAGATTGACTGTCTCTCAATTCAATTCAAGGTTGCTTTATTAGCATGACTGTACAGTGTTGCCAAAGCACAAGCAAAACAGCATAACATTTTTTACAATAACAATTGGAACTCTCTCTCTCTCTCTCTCTCTCTCTCTCTCTCTCAGGCTCAGTCAGTGTGGTATCTCAGATGAAGGTTATGTGTGTCTGGCTCTGGCTCTGATGTTAAACCCCTCCTGTGTGAAAGAGCTGGATGTGAACAACAATCATCCTGGAGAATCAGCACAGAAACTGTTATCTGCTACACTGGAGGATCCTCATCGCAAAGTTGAAGCACTTCAGTATGTACTCTAGAGAATCAGATACATCAAGTTGTAGTCTGGATTGATTGATTGATTGATTTGTTGATTGATTGATTGATTGATTAGTTGGTTGATTGATTGATTGGTTCTTACATTCACAGAAGTGGATAGAGGATACATGAAATTGTATTCAGTAGCCTAACCCCTACTGTGTCATATAAACAGAGCAGAACATTTGATTGACAGACTTCAGCAAAAAAAGCTCTACTTCTGTGTAGAAAACAATACTTCCTACTGTATAGTCAGAACACAGAACAAGACAGTATTTGGAAGTGGGAAACACAGTAGTGAATCTAATGTAATTCTGGTGTTCAACAAGTATTCCACAGTATGTGAGCTGTTACTGTTAATACAGAAGGATTAGTTCTCACAAACAACAAATATAACAAATCATGAATCGATCAATAATCAGCCAATCTAATCAGGTGTGTATCAGGTGTATTGTGTGTCTGTGTGTCTGTCTGTGTGTGTGTGTGTGTGTGTGTGTGTGTGTGTGTGTGTGTGTGTGTGTGTGTGTGCGTGTGTGCACATGTGATTTGGCATGGGAATGACCTGTGAAAGATCACTTGATGGTGCTGATTTATCAGGGCACCTTGTATCCCATTTATCCAAATCTGTAATATTTTTGTCCTTTCTCATGTTGTTATGCAGACTTGCTGAATGCAAACTCTCAGAGAAGTCCTGTGGAATTGTGGCTGCTGTTCTACAGTCACCAAACTCCCTGATAGAGCTGGACCTGAGTCACAATCACCTGGGAGATTCTGGAGTTCAGCTTCTCTCTAAGGGACTGTCTAGTCCCTGCTGCAAACTGCAGACATTAAGGTTGGTGTTAGTCAGACATGTCTTTGTAAAGGATTATCTTACTGAAACTGCTCTTCTATCTGTGACTGAAGCATTGAGAGTAGCTAAGTCCTCTGCTCAGTCATCAGTGTTAATTCTGTTAGATTTATCTGCAGCCTTTGATACGGTTAACCATGACATTCTCCTTTCTACACTATATGAACTGGGAATTTCTGGGAAAGCTCTTGACTGGTTCAAGTCTTACCTTAAAGGGCGTTCTTTTAGCGTGTCTTGGCAGGGACAGATATCAAAGTCTCATGACCTCACTACAGGAGTCCCCCAAGGATCAGTATTAGGGCCCCTCCTTTTCTCTATTTACACCACTTCTTTAGGTGGGATTATTCGCTCTCATGGATTTGAATATCATTGCTATGCGGACGACACTCAACTTTTCCTATCCTTCCCACCTGAGGACTCTAGTGTTTCCCATCGGATCTCTGCATGCCTGAAGGACATTTCAATCTGGATGAAGGATCAGCACCTTCAGCTTAATCTTTCCAAAACTGAGCTCTTGGTGTTTCCAGCAAAAACAGCTATTCCCCAACAGATCAATATCCAGCTTGATTCATCCTCACTGACTCCAACCAGATCGGCACGTAACTTGGGTGTCATAATTGATGACCAACTTACTTTCTCTGAGCATGTTGCCTCAATTGCAAAGTCATGTCGGTATACCCTGTACAACATTAGGAAGATCAGACCTTATCTGACACAAGATTCCACTCAGCTTCTTGTACAGGCAATGGTTATCTCCAAGCTGGACTACTGTAATTCTCTGTTAGCTGGCCTACCTGCTTGTGTATTAAGACCACTACAGTTGATTCAGAATGCTGCAGCACGACTGGTCTTCAATCAGCCAAAGAGGACACATGTAACCCCTCTCCTAGTTACTCTCCACTGGCTCCCTATAGTAGCCAGAATTAAATTTAAATCTCTCACTCTGGCCTATAGGACACTGACTGGATCTGCTCCCAGCTACTTCAGTTCTTTAATCACGATGTACATTCCCAACCGCCCATTGCGATCTTCTGAGGAGCGTCTGTTATGTCGACCAACCATACATGCTAGGTCAAATTGTAGATCCTATTCTTCAGTGGTTCCGTGTTGGTGGAATGAGTTGCCCAGTGCTCTCCGTTCCAGCAACAGCTTTGGATCTTTTAAGAGGGGTCTTAAGGCATATTTATTTAATATGCACTTAGTCCTTTGAGTTTGTGATGTGTTATGGTTTGTATAATGTATTGTTTTGTTATAATTTGTCTATTGATAGAATTTGAAATTTATTTTGCTATTGTCCTTAAATTTAGCCATACCATGCTTTAGTTATTATTATTATATATAATTAACTGAGTGACTTATTTGATTGCTATTCTCATTTCACTGTTTTATTTCTCATTAGGTTAGTGCTTAAAATTATTGTTTTACTGATAATATTACTATTCTCCCTAGTTTGTAATTGTTCACTGTTAATTTAATTTGTATTGTTATTTATTTGTATGTCGCTTTGGACAAAGGTGTCTGCTAAATAACCATAGCCATAGCCATAGCCATTATCATTATGACTAGCATAGCACATTATGGTTTGGTTGGTGTTTTATATGTATCTTAAGACCTGTACAAACTTAAGTCCAATTTTTCGGATGAAACATTCACAGGAAATTGAGCATAGTAGTAGGATTGTGGTTGATGATGTGCCAAAAAGTGACACTTATGTTAATAAATTGCTTATATGTATACAATTCTGTCCTCTCATAACATTACCAATCTTTCAGGTGTGTGTGTGTGTGTGTGTGTGTGTGTGTGTGTGTGTGTGTGTGTGTGTGTGTGTGTGTGTGTGTGTGTGTGTGTGTGTGTGTGTGTGTGTGTTATTTGGCATGGGAATGACCTGCGAAAGATCTCTTGATGGTGTTGATTTATCAGGGCACCTTGTACCCATTTATCCATCTATATAATCTTTTATCTTTTTTCATGTTGTTATGCAGACTTGCTGGATGCAAACTCTCAGAGAAGTCCTGTGGAATTGTGGCTGCTGTTCTACAGTCACCAAACTCCCCGATAGAGCTGGACCTGAGTCACAATGACCTGGGAGATTCTGGAGTCCATCTTCTCTCTAAGGGACTGTCTAGTCCCCACTGCAAACTGCAGACCTTAAGGTTGGTGTTAGTCAGACATGTCTTTATAAAGGATTATTATTATGAATAGTATAGCACATTATGGTTTGGTTGGTGTTTTATATGTGTCTTAAGGCTTGTACACCCCAAGTCCAATTTTTCAGATGAAATATTAAAGGAACACTTCACCGTTTTTTCATATTAAACTACGTTATTCCCTTAATTAAGACGAGTTGATACATACCTCTCACGTTTCAATGCGTGCACTCACTGGCTCTGGTGCGCAGCGCAACTTTGATAGCACTTAGCTAGCCCAATGCATTCATTAGGATCCAAACAGAGATGAAGTTAGAAGCGACCAAACACCTCCATGTTTTCCCTATTAAAAAAACAGTTACACGAGTAGTCACACGACCAAGTATGGTGAGACAAAATAAAACGTGGTGCATTTGTAAGCAGGTAAGAGGGAGAACTATTTTGTTTGGCGCAGTAATATCCTCACTGTTGCACTTTCAGTTTTATTTTGGAGTGAGGATATTACTGCGCAGAGTCTAAGTGCTCCCAATGTTATTCCGCCACACAATATAGTTCTCCCTTTTGCCTGCTTGGAAATGCACCACGTTTTGCTTTGTCTCACCATACTTGGTCGTGTGACTACTCACATAACTGTATTTTAATAGGGAAAACATGGAGGTGTTTGGTCGCTTCTAACTTCATCTCTGTTTGGATCCTAATGAATACATTGGACCATGATGGCGTGATGGCGGAATGAGCATGAGGATGAGCATGAGGCGCCGTGTTTGAATGCTACCCATGGATTAATTATACAAATACAACAGAAATTGAGAATATATATATATATAGCACACTGGATAACGGAATAGACGAGCTTGAATTCTTCATTGATCAATACATTGTCGAAATGGCAAATAAGTCTGGGAACGACACAAAAAGGAGTAGAGCTGAACTGTCTAGCGCAAGTGAAACGGAGATGGAGTCGATTGGATTAACGCAAGCAGATCGCGCAATGTTGGAGGCAATGCACAAACAAATCAAGCAGTTGAAAAAACTGGATCTCTTGCATGACATGATTAGAGATATAGGTGATCTTAAGACGTCCGTGGACTTTACAAATAAACTGATGGAAGATCTGAAAAAAGAAAACGCCGTCTTGAAATCGACAGTGAACATCATACAAATTGAAGTCGAGAGGCTCGGGAAAGAAAACAAACAATTAAAAGAAGGAATGCTTGATGCGCAGTGCCGAAGCATGAGGAATAACATCGTGATCATGGGAATAAAAGAAAAAGATAATGAGGATTACAACGTGACAGAATCGCTGGTGAGAGAGTTCATGAAAAATGATCTGAAACTACCCGAGGAGCAGGCTGTGGAGGCCAAGATTGAGAGAGTGCACCGGCTAGGCCGCAAAGATCCGGAGGCTGAAAACACAGAGGCCGCGAAAACTCGGCCCGTCTTAGTGAGATTTCTCAATTATAAAACAAAGATGGATGTGATGGGAAAGGGAAGGAATCTTAAAGGTTCAAACTTTTCCATGTTTGACCAATATCCTCGGGAGATTGTGGAGAGGAGACGTGTGCTATATCCGATCATGAAGGATCATAAAGCCAAAAAGATTAAGGCACGACTTAACGTGGATAAACTTTTCATCAACGATCAACTGTACCGAGATTCCAAAGTAACAACGTGGTTGTGAGTAGTCTAAAGCTTAAATTGATGGAAGTCTGGTAAGTAACCGGAATAAAAATTATTATTTTTTCTTGTATCCCGAAAATGGAGTTCCAACTGGCCACGATAAACAATACAGATTTTAAGTTCGGCGGAGGCGCACTGCTGATGGGCCTGAAATGCGAGTTTTTGGTTGTTGTGTGTTTCCAGATAAAATCGATAGACTCAAGGAGAAATCGTATGAACACTTATGGTGTAGCATTACGAGGCTGCTGTGCTCTTTCTTTTGTTACCGTTTTGTTTTGTTTTGTTTTTTGTTTTTTGTTTTTTTATTTGTAGCTGTGTTGTGTTAGACTTTCTTTCATGGATGACCGTTCTGTATTTCATCTTGGCCTGCTTAAAGCGAACGGCCAAGAAGATGAGGGGAAGGTGGGGATTGGGGAGGAAGAGGGAAGAACATGCCAATTTAGGATTGCAAAATGGGAGTGGATAATGATACAAGTGAATAAGCTAATGTTGTGTTACAAATCCTTCTATTTGCCTATCAGCTTAAGTGTAAATATATATCATTCCACTTTAACTATGAGAAATAAGGTTAAGTCTTTGGAACAATATGGGAAGTGAGGAAATACAGATTGCAAGTTATAATTGTAATGGATTAGCTAATAGTAAAAAAAGACATCAAATATTTACATGGCTTCAGGAAAAAAAATATTCCATAATTTGTCTACAAGAAACACATTCAGTGCATGCAGATGAAGCACTGTGGACAAAAGAATGGGGTGGTTCAATTGTGTTTTCGCATGGTCTAAAGAACTCTAGAGGGGTGATGATTCTTTTTAACAAACACTTTAATATAGATATACAACATACAGAAATACATATTGAAGGAAGATGGATTATTTTGAGGCTTACTATTAATGACAAACAGATGTGTTTGATTAACCCTTAGATGCATACAGTACTGTAAGTGGGGTCAAAAATGACCCCAGAGGTTGTTTTCTTGCAGTATCTTCTTCATTTTTATTTTTTTTCATTTAACCTTCTATGAATTCCCCAAATAGGTTGTCTTTGACATGAGGCCATTTGGATTTGTGTCTAACTGTTATATTTTTAAAGTAATTTAATGTTTTGTATCAGTACCACCGATCCGCATAGGTGGGGTCAAAAATGACCCCAAGCATTTTCTATGGAATTTCAAAAGTTAAACCTAGGATCTTTTGATTTTTATCAACTGTGGCAGTCAGGTATACATTTACTGTTGATTATCACATCTCATGTCAGCAGTTTCACCATCCTGAAGGCTATTTTTACACAACAACATAAATCTAAGTATCATCATATAATGTGGCGGCCAAGCGTTCATAGCGACGTCGCTTTTTGATCCTTCGATGTCCGCTCTTCCTATAATTGTGAAGCAGAATTCACCAAGCGATATTTACAGAGGGATTTGTTGATATAGCGTTCTTGGCCTGATTTGTATGACTTTTTATGCCTAAAAATAGGGCAAAAATCAATTTTTTAAGCCAATTGGCAGTACCTTCTGATTTACTGGATAACAAAAGAAGATATTCATAATCACCTCTGTAAATGTTTTTTTATTTGATATATTAACACTACAAAAAAAATATTTTCAACCTGGCTTTTTCCAATGGTCAGATTCTTCGCATCAAAACATATATGCAAATTAGCGCATATTTAATCAGACATGACCTAATTACCATATTTAAACATAAATACAGAAAACTTGCAATACGTTTTTTTCTCCTATTTATGTGAGTATTCAACTGGTAAAGTTTCATGAAGATATCTCTAAGTTAAAAATTTTACCCTATTCACCTATGTTGAGATAATTTTAGGATGTTTACCTTTTTTGCCTATCTAAAAGCTGTTTTGTAATAAAATTTTAATAAAAAGTGATGCATCAATATGTCCAACATGAAATAAAAACATTTTAGACAAATATATAATAAAAATCATCATCTTTAACCAAAATGAGAGACATTATTTGAGTTTACAGCAAAAAACGCATGCATTCTAATTGTGTGTGTGTGTGTGTGTGTGTGTGTGTGATTTGGCATGGGAATGACCTGCGAAAGATCTCTTGATGGTGTTGATTTATCAGGGCACCTTGTATCCCATTTATCCATCTCTGTAATATTTTATCTTTCTCATGTTGCTATGCAGACTTGCTGAATGCAAACTCTCAGAGAAGTCCTTTGGAATTGTGGCTGCTGTTCTACAGTCACCAAGCTCTCTGATAGAACTGGACCTGAGTCACAATGACCTGGGAGATTCTGGAGTTCAGCTTCTCTCTAAGGGACTGTCTAGTCCCTGCTGCAAACTGCAGACATTAAGGTTGGTGTTAGTCAGACATGTCTTGATGGTTTGGTTTGATTTGTGTTTTGTATGTGTCTTAAGACCTGTTCACACCAAGTACATTTTTTTGGTCGAAATATGCACACAAAATGAAGCAGGTTACTAAACACACGTATTCTATTACTCTCGTTTGATGTGACATTTCACTTTTGAAAAGGAGCTCCTGGTCAATCAACATAGGATCTCACAGGGTTCTGTTGATGTCACAAGTAGAACGACAAGCAGACAAAACTGAGGTGATGAAGCAGTGATCAGAATGTTAGCTTGAACACACAGGGGAACACACACCCTAGTTATCTTCCAGGTTACACATGTAACATTTTAAATTAAGCCTACCCTACAAGTCGTTACAACAGTCCGCCCAAATTGCAAAACCCCAGTCCTATATTGTTTGTATGTGTGTGTGTGTGTGTGTGTGTGTGTGTGTGTGTGTGTGTGTGTGTGTGTGTGTGTGTGTGTGTGTGTGTGTTGTAGTGGGATGGATGGGTGTCCTGATGAGCTCAGCCAATTGTGTTCTGTAGTTTGACTGCAGTGTCCTCTATCATAGCAGCATCAGTAGCATAGACAAGGGAAGGGAAAGATGACCGTAAGCTTTCAGTTCCCCTGCACCTCAAACCAAAATGTGCCACATGAATGAACAAAGTCTGATCTGCTTTAAGGCGAGACACGGCAGGTGAAAACACTGTTTTTGTGACCTCCGGTCAATTTCGAGATTTTGTGCTAGTTTGCTACCTTAGCATGTATTCTACCACCCTACTACAACAACAAAGTCCGATTTGCACTTTTAGGTGTTTATTTCACGAACTTTTGTCTGCTCGTGCCTATGTATTTCTGCTAATTTCACCAAAAGTCCCCATTCTAAAGTGTCATGTACTCCCGCGACCGTGATCCAAATCATGTTGTGTGTGACACCATTGGAAATCCCTGTTTCTCCTGCATGACGCTATGCAATCCAAATATATTTCCTTTGTATTAGCAACCAATCGCGAAAGTTCAAAGACGAGTCTAAGCTGAGAACGCATGTCATTGGCTGTATTTCAAGGCTGTTTTCTCAAAACGAGTTATTTGCGGTTTTGTGTCATTTTCCGGTAGATACTTCTCAGCCTCTGTAGCACCTATGTACTCCAAACGTTGTAGTTATACACTTAACAGTATTCTGAAGACATTTAGAAAGGGATTTGTTAATACATCATTCCTGGCCTGATTTCTGTGACATTTTAATCAAAAAAGCATGGCAAACATCGTTTTTTTAAGGCTAGGGACAGTATATTTGGATTTCCTAGGCAATGAAAGCAGATATCCTGAAATCCTTCTGTAATTTTATTGTAATCTTGTTTGTAAACATGAAAGAATAATTTTGCACCTGGCTTTATCATATCTTCAGATCTATCTACCGGAAATATGAGCAAAATCACGCATATTTAATGAGATAATGCCTAATTTGCATAATTAAACATACACATTTCAAAAACTTGTAATACATTTTTTTCTCATAGTTGTGTAAGTAATCAACTGAGGAAGTTTCATGGTGATACCCTATTATTTAAAAATTGTACCCTATTCACCCGTAGTGTCTCGCTTTAAATCTCCATGATGTTATGAGCTCTCCCTGTTGTTCTCTCTTCTAGTGGGCATGTCTAACCCAAAACAATGTCTTTCTTGGCTGCATATAACTATAAATAACGGCAACGTCATAAAGACACTCTGAAGTCAATAGGCTACAGTACTGAAAGTGTGTTAACTTGTGTGACGTGAGCACAAAACAGAATGTGAAATATTTTATATAATTGCATTGGACTGTGTTGACATTCTGAGTTTTTTTTTGCACCAGGATTTCATGTCATATCTGGTGTGTACGGGCTTTTAACTGTAAAAGAGTACAGACTGAACCCTGAGGGTTTACTGTGGCATAGTTTTAGAGTGACTGTCTCTCAATTCAATTCAATTCAAGGTTGCTTTATTAGCATGACTGTAAGTACAGTGTTGCCAAAGCACAAGCAAGTCTTGTCTGTGGTGTTTGTGTCCTGTTGTTCATGTTGAACCACGCTGAAGACAATTTTCTGACATGTCAGACAATAAAGTTTTTCTGATTCTGATTCTGAAACGGCATAACAATTTTTACAGTGACAATTAAAACTCTCTCTCTATCTCTCTCTCCCTCTCTCTCAGGCTCAGTAATTGTGATATTTCAGATGAAGGTTATGTTTGTCTGGCTCTGGCTCTGATGTTAAACCCCTCCTGTGTGAAAGAGCTGGATCATCCTGGAGAATCAGCACAGAAACTGTTATCTGCTACACTGGAGGATCCTCATCGCAAAGCTGAAGCACTTCAGTATGTACTCTAGAGAACCAGAAACATCAAGTTGTAGTCTGAATTGATTGATTGATTGATTGATTGGTTGGTTGATTGATTGGTTTATTGATTGACTGATTGTTACATTCACAGAGGTGGATGGAGGATACATGAAATAGCATTCAGTAGCCTACTGTAACTCCTACTGTATCATCTACACACAGAACAGAACATTTGATTGACAGACATCAGCAAAAAAAACTCTGCTTCTGAATAAGAAATACTTTTCCTACCGTATAGTCAGAACACAGACCAAGAGTGCATTTGAAAGTGTGAAACCCAGGATCATATCTAATGTAATTCTAGCGTTTAACAAGTAGACTACAGTATGTGACCTGTTACTGTTACTGCAGAAGGACTAGTTCTCACTACAGGTAACAAATGAGTCATGAATCAATCATTAATCAGCCAATCTAAATGCAGCATCAACTACACTGTTTACACTGATATCATTTTATGTGCATTTCACTTGTATACCATTTATCCATCTCTGTAATATTTTATCTTTCTCATGTTCTTATGCAGACTTGCTGAATGCAAACTCTCAGAGAAGTCCTGTGGAATTGTGGCTGCTGTTCTACAGTCTCCAAACTGCATGATAGAGCTGGACCTGAGTCACAATCACCTGGGAGATTCTGGAGTTCAGCTGCTCTCTAAGGGACTGTCTAGTCCCTGCTGCAAACTGCAGACATTAAGGTTGGTGTTAGTCAGACATGTCTTTGTAAAGGATTATCATTATGACTAGCATAGCACATTATGGTTTGGTTGGTGTTTTATATGTATCTTAAGACCTGTACAAACTTAAGTCCAATTTTTCGGATGAAATTGAGCATAGTAGTAGGATTGTGGTTGATGATGTGCCAAAAAGTGACACTTATGTGAATAAATTGCTTATATGTATACAATTCTGTCCTCTCATAACATTACCAGTCTTTCAGGTGTGTGTGTGTGTGTGTGTGTGTGTGTGTGTGTGTGTGTGTGTGTGTGTGTGTGTGTTATTTGGCATGGGAATGACCTGCGAAAGATCTCTTGATGGTGTTGATTTATCAGGGCACCTTGTACCCATTTATCCATCTCTGTAATCTTTTATCTTTTTTCATGTTGTTATGCAGACTTGCTGAATGCAAACTCTCAGAGAAGTCCTGTGGAATTTTGGCTGCTGTTCTACAGTCACCAAACTCCCTGATAGAGCTGGACCTGAGTCACAATGACCTGGGAGATTCTGGAGTCCATCTTCTCTCTAAGGGGCTGTCTGGTCACCACTGCAAACTGCAGACCTTAAGGTTGGTGTTAGTCAGACATGTCTTTGTAAAGGATTATTATTATGAATAGTATAGCACATTATGGTTTGGTTGGTGTTTTATATGTGTCTTAAGGCTTGTACACCCCAAGTCCAATTTTTCAGATGAAATATTAAAGGAACACTTCACCGTTTTTTCATATTAAACTACGTTATTCCCTTAATTAAGACGAGTTGATACCATATATCTTCAAAGATATATGGTATGATATATTGAAGATATATGGAAACCATTTATAACCTTTACCAAACCCAACTAACATAATCTGTAACCACGTATATATCCCTTCTGATTAACAACAGCATCACCAACAGTAATTACATATCCACCCTGTCCAAGCACTGCACAAACACTTCTTGTCCTTAGTCTCCTGTCTTTGTCTCTCGTCTGTCAATGTGTCTTGTCTCTTGTCTATCGCTGTGTTTTGTCTCTTGTCTGTCTCTTGTCAGCCTGTCCCATATGTCCAACAGTTTGTTGTTGCTGTTGTTGTTTTGTTTTTGTTTTTTTTGTTTTGTTTCCTATTTGATGTATGAACCCCCCTTGAAACAAAAAAGCTGTAACTAAAAAAAAAAAAAAGATGTCCCCCGAAGAGGGGGGGTGGTGGTGGGATAAAATAAAAAAAAAAAAAAAAAAAAAAAGACGAGTTGATACATACCTCTCACGTTTCAATGCGTGCACCAGTGTTGTAGTACTCGAGTCCAGGACTCGGACTCGAGTCCGAGTCATTAGCTAAATTTAGAGACTCGTGACTTGACTTGGACTCGAGCACTGAATGACCCGGACTTGGGCTCGGACTCGGACATTCAAAGCATTCAGACTCGAAAATTAAGATGAAGACTCGACTTTGCCCATGAGTTTTGTGTTTACAGTTCGCTTACCATTCATTCCTGCAGACGCCCCTGTATGAAAGTTCATAGCGTCCGCCATTAGGACTTTTTTTTGTTTTTAGTTTAAAACCTTATAGGCTATGCTTACTCTAGTGCGGAACTTGGACGCGACTTGACCAAAAAGTACTCCACTTGAATCAATAGTGACTCGACTCGGACTTGACTCGGATGAGAGGTGGACTCGACTTGGACTCGACTCGGAACTTTTTTTTAATGACTTGGACTTGACTCGGACTCGGACACTGGAGGCTCAAACCTGGACTCGGACTCGAGGCATAGACTTGACTACAACACTGGCGTGCACTCACTGGCTCTGGTGCGCAGCGCAACTTTGATAGCACTTAGCTAGCCCAATGCATTCATTAGGATCCAAACAGAGATGAAGTTAGAAGCGACCAAACACCTCCATGTTTTCCCTATTAAAAAACAGTTACACGAGTAGTCATACGACCAAGTATGGTGAGACAAAATAAAACGTGGTGCATTTGTAAGCAGGTAAGAGGGAGAACTATTTTGTTTGGCGCAGTAATATCCTCACTGTTGCACTTTCAGTTTTGTTTTGGAGTGAGGATATTACTGCGCAGAGTCTAAGTGCAATGTTATTCCGCCACACAATATAGTTCTCCCTTTTGCCTGCTTGGAAATGCACCACGTTTTGCTTTGTCTCACCATACTTGGTCGTGTGACTACTCACATAACTGTATTTTAATAGGGAAAACATGGAGGTGTTTGGTCGCTTCTAACTTCATCTCTGTTTGGATCCTAATGAATACATTGGGCTAGCTAAATGCTATCAAAGTTGCGCCGCGCGCCAGAGCCACTGAGTGCACGCATTGAAACGTGAGAGGTATACTGTATATCAACTCGTCTTAATTAAGGGAATAACGTAGTTTAATATGAAAAAACGGTGAAGTGTTCCTTTAACACAAAATTGAGCATAGTAGGATTGTGGTTGATAGTGTGCCACAAAGTGACACTTATGTTATTAAATTGCTTAAATGTATACAATTATGTCCTCTCATAACATAACCAACCTTTCAGGTGTGTGTGTGTGTTGATGGTGTGTGTGTGTTGATGGTGTTGATTTATCAGGGCACCTTGTATCCCATTTATCCATCTCTGTAATATTTTATCTTTCTCATGTTGCTATGCAGACTTGCTGAATGCAAACTCTCAGAGAAGTCCTTTGGAATTGTGGCTGCTGTTCTACAGTCACCAAGCTCCCTGATAGAGCTGGACCTGAGTCACAATGACCTGGGAGATTCTGGAGTTCAGCTTCTCTCTGAGGGAATGTCTAGTCCCTGCTGCAAACTGCAGACATTAAGGTTGGTGTTAGTCAGACATGTCTTTGTAAAGGATTCTTATGATGGTTTGGTTTGATTTGTGTTTTGTATGTGTCTTAAGACCTGTTCACACCAAGTTAACTTTTTTGGTCGAAATAAACACACAAAATGAAGCAGGTTACTAAACACACGTATTCTATTACTCTCGTTTGATGTGACATTTCACTTTTGAAAAGGAGCTCCTGACCAATCAACATAGGATCTCACAGGGTTCTGTTGATGTCACAAGTAGAACGACAAGCAGACAAAACTGAGGTGATGAAGCAGTGATCAGAATGTTAGCTTGAACACACAGGGGAACACACACCCTAGTTATCTTCCAGGTTACACATGTAAAGGCTCGGACTGGCAATCTGTGCAGTCGGGCAAATGCCCGGTGGGCCGGTGCACATGTGGGCCGTGGACTCCGAGATTCTTTTTTTTTTTTATTATTATGGCAAAATTTATTTGCGGCCCGTCATGTATAAATTGCTGTAGCCTAACATCATTGCTATGTAGTCCGCTGACAATTACGGCGGGGTTGGTGCTTCTTTCATTCATAGGCTATCACTCATTGCAAACTTGGTCCGTTATCTAGTGGATTTCATTGAAAGTGAAAGCAGACGGGTTGATCTGCGTTCTGCAAGTGTTCGATGTGTGTGATGCACTAGGCTATTTGTTTCTTAGCAGAAGCCATGAAACGGTA
The DNA here is from genome assembly GCF_963854185.1 of Sardina pilchardus. NCBI lineage: Eukaryota > Metazoa > Chordata > Actinopteri > Clupeiformes > Clupeidae > Sardina > Sardina pilchardus. Next base: position 5,088,254 of record NC_084994.1, read on the forward strand.
AAGGTCAAATTATTTATTTAAAAAATAAAAATACATCATTTAGGAAGTTTTTTTGTTGGCTTTGCTCGCGTTCGCGTCCAGTTTGACTTGTCAGGATTTTCCGATAATAATGACTGCAATCTCGTGATGCTGATAGCCTATATTGACTTATTTTCTGTGCGTGTAAACTATAGTGTAGGCTACTGTGCTTGAAACTGTGCCAGACTAGCCTAGGCCTACTGGTTTTCATCATTTTAACCACAAAGCCTGTCTACAGGTATACTTAATTGTTTAGCACCTTGTAATTTCGCGTTTATCCAGCCGTTCACCTCCGTGCGGTGCGCCCCATGTCTTTCAAAACATATTTCGGGATAGTAGTAGTAGGCTAGGCTACTATGCGAAAACGTATGATGATAGTAGGCTACTAAGAGATTAACACTTTGGCATGCTTGGCAAACATCAGTCTTGTACATAATATTGAGATAAAGTTTTTAGTGGAAAAGTAGCCTATTTAAAGGCACAGTCTGCATTTTAATCCTATAGCTCTCCATCAGTGTGTGCGCAATTGTAAAACTATGATGCCTAGCCTACACAATCCTGGCATAGTAGCCTACAGTATAACAGGCCTACGATTTATTGTAGGAGAGGTGTAGGACATGTTACTTTGGAAGGAGAGGGAGTGGTGCAATTTGATTTTCTATGGAACTTAAATAAATATCAACAACCTTCAAGCAACCTCTTTAATCAGCATCAATATCAATAGGCCTATAGGCTATTGTACAAGACTAGAGGACAGTAAGGGGGCAGGCTATATATTATCATCAAGTAGGCCTATACTAAATAATGTAGTCAAAATTATAACTTTATGTTGGTTTAAGTTCAAACAAAACATGTCATGAACTGAGAAAATCCATGGCGATTGGGGATTGGGGATTGGGAGGTCGTCGGTCCAGTGGTGGGCCGGTCCAGGAGAAAAATGCCAGGGCCCAATTTTGTTCCCAGTCCGACCCTGCACATGTAACATTTTAAATTAAGCCTACCCTACAAGTCTTTACAACAGTCCGCCCAAATTGCAAAACCCCAGTCCTATATTGTTTGTATGTGTCTGTGTGTGTGTGTGTGTGTGTGTGTGTGTGTGTGTGTGTGTGTTGTAGTGGGATGGATGGGTGTCCTGATGAGCTCAGCCAATTGTGTTGTGTAGTTCTACTGCAGTGTCCTCTATCATAGCAGCATCAGTAGCATAGACAAGGGAAGGGAAAGATGACCGTAAGCTTTCAGTTCCCCTGCACCTCAAACCAAAATGTGCCACATGAATGAACAAAGTCTGATCTGCTTTAAGGCGAGACACGGCAGGTGAAAACACTGTTTTTGTGACCTCCGGTCAATTTCGAGATTTTGTGCTAGTTTGCTACCTTAGCATGTATTCTACCACCCTACTACAAAAACAAAGTCCGATTTGCACTTTTAGGTGTTTATTTCACGAACTTTTGTCTGCTCGTGCCTATGTATTTCTGCTAATTTCACCAAAAGTCCCCATTCTAAAGTGTCATGTACTCCCGCGACCGTGATCCAAATCATGTTGTGTGTGACACCATTGGAAAGCCCTGTTTCTCCTGCATGACGCTATGCAATCCAAATATGGACATTTCCTTTGTATTAGCAACCAATCGCGAAAGTTCAAAGACGAGTCTAAGCTGAGAACGCATCTCATTGGCTGTGTTTCAAGGCTGTTTTCTCAAAACGAGTTATTTGCGGTTTTGTGTCATTTTCCGGTAGATACTTCTCAGCCTCTGTAGCACCTATGTACTCCAAACGTTGTAGTTATACACTTAACAGTATTCTGAAGACATTTAGAAAGGGATTTGTTAATACATCATTCCTGGCCTGATTTCTGTGACATTTTAATCAAAAAAGCATGGCAAACATCGTTTTTTTAAAGGGATCTCAGCTCACAGGACGCTGTCGGGGGGTAAGTCAGTGCTGATGCACAACGTTGCTGACAGGGAACCCATATAACTTCGTGTCTTAAAACCCGAACTATCCCTTTAAGGCTATGGACAGTATATTTGGATTTCCGAGGCAATGAAAGCAGATATCCTGAAATCCTTCTGTAATTTTATTGTAATCTTGTTTGTAAACATGAAAGAATAATTTTGCAGCTGGCTTTATCATATCTTCAGATCTATCTACCGGAAATATGAGCAAAATCACCCATATTTAATGAGATAATGCCTAATTTGCATAATTAAACATACACATTTCAAAAACTTGTAATACATTTTTTTCTCATAGTTGTGTAAGTAATCAACTGAGGAAGTTTCATGGTGATACCCTATTATTTAAAAATTGTACCCTATTCACCTGTAGTGTCTCGCTTTAAATCTCCATGATGTCATGAGCTCTCCCTGTTGTTCTCTCTTCTAGTGGGCATGTCTAACCCAAAACAATGTCTTTCTTAGCTGCATATAACTATAAATAACGGCAACGTCATAAAGACACTCTGAAGTCAATAGGCTACAGTCTACTGAAAGTGTGTTAACTTGTGTGACGTGAGCACAAAACAGAATGTGAAATATTTTATATAATTGCATTGGACTGTGTTGACATTCTGAGTTTTTTTTTGCACCAGGATTTCATGTCATATCTGGTGTGTACGGGCTTTTAACTGTAAAAGAGTACAGACTGAACCCTGAGGGTTTACTGTGGCATAGTTTTAGAGTGACTGTCTCTCAATTCAATTCAATTCAAGGTTGCTTTATTAGCATGACTGTAAGTACAGTGTTGCCAAAGCACAAGCAAGTCTTGTCTGTGGTGTTTGTGTCCTGTTGTTCATGTTGAACCACGCTGAAGACAATTTTCTGACATGTCAGACAATAAAGTTTTTCTGATTCTGATTCTGAAACGGCATAACAATTTTTACAGTGACAATTAAAACTCTCTCTCTATCTCTCTCTCCCTCTCTCTCAGGCTCAGTAATTGTGATATTTCAGATGAAGGTTATGTTTGTCTGGCTCTGGCTCTGATGTTAAACCCCTCCTGTGTGAAAGAGCTGGATGTGAACAACAATCATCCTGGAGAATCAGCACAGAAACTGTTATCTGCTACACTGGAGGATCCTCATCGCAAAGCTGAAGCACTTCAGTATGTACTCTAGAGAACCAGAAACATCAAGTTGTAGTCTGAATTGATTGATTGATTGATTGATTGGTTGGTTGATTGATTGGTTTATTGATTGACTGATTGTTACATTCACAGAGGTGGATGGAGGATACATGAAATAGCATTCAGTAGCCTACTGTAACTCCTACTGTATCATCTACACACAGAACAGAACATTTGATTGACAGACATCAGCAAAAAAAATGTTTGCTTCTGAATAAGAAATACTTTTCCTACCGTATAGTCAGAACACAGACCAAGAGTGCATTTGAAAGTGTGAAACCCAGGAGCATATCTAATGTAATTCTAGCGTTTAACAAGTAGACTACAGTATGTGACCTGTTACTGTTACTGCAGAAGGACTAGTTCTCACTACAGGTAACAAATGAGTCATGAATCAATCATTAATCAGCCAATCTAAATGCAGCATCAACTACACTGTTTACACTGATATCATTTTATGTGCATTTCACTTGTATACCATTTATCCATCTCTGTAATATTTTATCTTTCTCATGTTCTTATGCAGACTTGCTGAATGCAAACTCTCAGAGAAGTCCTGTGGAATTGTGGCTGCTGTTCTACAGTCTCCAAACTGCATGATAGAGCTGGACCTGAGTCACAATCACCTGGGAGATTCTGGAGTTCAGCTTCTCTCTAAGGGACTGTCTAGTCCCTGCTGCAAACTGCAGACATTAAGGTTGGTGTTAGTCTGACATGTCTTTGTAAAGGATTATCATTATGACTAGCATAGCACATTATGGTTTGGTTGGTGTTTTATATGTATCTTAAGACCTGTACAAACTTAAGTCCAATTTTTCGGATGAAATTGAGCATAGTAGTAGGATTGTGGTTGATGATGTGCCAAAAGTGACACTTATGTGAATAAATTGCTTATATGTATACAATTCTGTCCTCTCATAACATTACCAATCTTTCAGGTGTGTGTGTGTGTGTGTGTGTGTGTGTGTGTGTGTGTGTGTGTGTGTGTGTGTGTGTGTACATGTGTGTGTGTGTGTGTGTGTGTGTGTGTGCATGTGTGTGTGTGTGTGTGCATGGGAATGACCTGTGAAAGATCTCTTTATGGTATTGATTTATCAGGGCACCTTGTATCCCATTTATCCATCTCTGTAATATTTTATCTTTTTTCATGTTGTTATGCAGACTTGCTGGATGCAAACTCTCAGAGAAGTCCTGTGGAATTGTGGCTGCTGTTCTACAGTCACCAAACTCCCTGATAGAGCTGGACCTGAGTCACAATGACCTGGGATATTCTGGAGTCCATCTTCTCTCTAAGGGACTGTCTAGTCCCCACTGCAAACTGCAGACCTTAAGGTTGGTGTTAGTCAGACATGTCTTTGTAAAGGATTATTATTATGAATAGTATAGCACATTATGGTTTGGTTGGTGTTTTATATGTGTCTTAAAGGGATAGTTTGGGTTTTAAGACACAAAGTTATATGGGTTCCTTGTCAGCAACGTTGTGCATCAGCAATGACTTACCCCCCGACAGCGTCCTGTGAGCCGAGATCCAGCCGGTTTTTGATGCTGAAGAAAGTAGTCCGGCAAGTTTCTGGGGTCACGAAAGTAAAGTGTTTTTCTTCTCAAAACCATACGTGTTCAAAAGAGTGATATATTTGCACCACAAAAACGCTGTCCAGGAAAAATTCAAACCTCGTTATCTTGGCACTATTTTTCTCGATTCCTATCACTGCGCGCTACTGACAGCTGGACAACGTTTTTGTGGTGCAAATATATCACTCTTTTGAACGCATATGGTTTTGAGAAGAAAAACACTTTACTTTCGTGACCCCAGCAATTTGCCGGACTACTTTCTTCAGCATCAAAAACGATCAAAAACCGGCTGGATCTCGGCTCACAGGACGCTGTCGGGGGGTAAGTCAGTGCTGATGCACAACGTTGCTGACAGGGAACCCATATGACTTTGTGTCTTAAAACCCCAACTATCCCTTTAAGGCTTGTACACCCCAAGTCCAATTTTTCAGATGAAATATTAAAGGAACACTTCACCGTTTTTTCATATTAAACTATGTTATTCCCTTAATTAAGACGAGTTGATACATACCTCTCACGTTTCAATGCGTGCACTCACTGGCTCTGGTGCGCGGCGCAACTTTGATAGCACTTAGCTAGCCCAATGCATTCATTAGGATCCAAACAGAGATGAAGTTAGAAGCGACCAAACACCTCCATGTTTTCCCTATTAAAATACAGTTACACGAGTAGTCACACGACCAAGTATGGTGTTGCGTTTTTTGTCTACTCTGGTGAATACAGGACTGCTATAATCACAGTTGAGACCGCTACTCCGTATGTGTGTGTGTGTTTCTTCAGAAATCAGCGAGGCTCTCGCTTTTTCAAGAAGAGAAGTGTGGTGTATTTGTCTTTGGATTCTGTGTTTTTTCACACTTTACCAAAGAGTGTGCGCTTGTCTTTAGACTCTGAGAGTGTTTCGCTTTGCTAAAGCACGCGCGCTTCCTGTTCTGTCTCAGCAAAATTTGCCTTGCAGAAGAGGAAGTAGTTGTCAGTATCGTGTTTGTTACAGGGGCCCCTTTTCAACGGGTTTAGGATGTACGAAAGGACTGATGCAAAAGAGAGAGACTTTCTCTACTTGGACCAAAATCCTTAATCAGGACTCTGGAGGTCAACAAGTGGAACTATTTAGGAGGCTCTCCTTAATCTAGTCCCTTTTATGACTGACCCTATTGCCTGCAATCGTACTTCTAATAATGTGTCTTCTCACTTTCGAAGAAAATGTATTGTGTTTGTAGCAGTTGGTTTATGACTATGGTTACTGAGATCAACCTCCAGTCACAGAGACCGCAGCGCAGACGTTGTCTGTCGAACAAGGGACCACAGAGAGCTTCACAGTCACCATCAAAACTACCCACATACATGTATATATTATTTCTTCAGTGACAGACTTTTTGTAATTTATGATGGTGAGACAAAATAAAATGTGGTGCATTTGTAAGCAGGTAAGAGGGAGAACTATATTGTGTGGCGCAGTAATATCCTCACTATTGCACTTTCAGTTTAATTTTTTAGTGAGGATATTATTGCGCAGAGTCTAAGTGCTCCCAATGTTATTCCGCCACACAATATACTGTAGTTATCCCTTTTGCCTGCTTGGAAATGCACCACGTTTTACTTTGTCTCACCATACTTGGTCGTGTGACTACTCACATAACTGTATTTTAATAGGGAAAACAATGAGGTGTTTGGTCGCTTCTAACTTCATCTCTGTTTGGATCCTAATGAATGCATTGGGCTAGCTAAATGCTATCAAAGTTGCGCCGCGCGCCAGAGCCAGTGAGTGCACGCATTGAAACGTGAGAGGTATGTATCAACTCGTCTAAATTAAGGGAATAACGTAGTTTAATATGAAAAAACGGTGAAGTGTTCCTTTAACACGAAATTGAGCATAGTAGGATTGTGGTTGATAGTGTGCCACAAAGTGATGTCACATGTGTGAATATTTTGATGTAGTTTTATAGTCCTTTTGCTGTGTTTTGTGTGCAGTGTCATGAGCCACGTGTGTTTTTGTGTGCTGTGCTTTATCTCTGGTGTTCCCAATGTGTCTGATAATAAGGACTAATGGACCCATTAACTTTCTGCCAATCCTGGCGAGCTGGCTGATTGGACTAGATGTGGGACAGGTGTATGCGGGGGGGATGTTGTGTACTTTATTCGCAGACAGCGAGGCACAAGGAAAAAAGGACGGCAGTGACAGCAGCGGTAGAGAACCCCAGAGTGACTACGGGACCATTAGCCACGGACGAGAGGCCGCGATCGGATTCCCACTGTTGGACAAGGGTTGGGCGCTCACCACGTTTCCGGGTTACAGATTTTGTCTGTGCCCGGCCTAAGTAAGTGACTATCCGCTCTATTTGCATTTGGTCTATGCTAGTCGCTGGCCGCGCTGCACTTCCTTCTCTGCCGCCGAGTCCTTTGTCTTGCAGTGTCTGCACCGGAGGCCTGGCTATCCGACTGACGACTCGCCCTCTGCTTGCCGAATGCCTGGCTGACTGCTGTCGCTTATACTACTACTTCGCTGAGGGACGGCTCGGCTGCTACTGTTGCCTGTCTCGTCCTGCTACTCCCGCTTCTGTCTGTGGCCTGCTTGCTTGATCCTGCTACTGTTGCCTGTCTCGTCCTGCTACTCCCGCTTCTGCCTGTGGCCTGCTTGCTTGATACTGCTACTGTTGCTGTGATCGCTACGCCTGTTGCTGGTGGGTGCCTGGGCTTTGCCTGCTAGCTTGTGGCTGCCTCGCTGCGATCGCTCTGAACTGTTTGGATTTGGGTTCGTCGCCGCTACTTCTCTGCCTCTAGCTTCGCTGTGGTGGTTTGGAACGTATAGCACTCCTAGTGGCTGGGGGCAGTAATTGCCACTCGGACTACTTTAATTGAACAGACTGTTTTAGGGTATTTGTGTGTGGTTGCATAATGAACTGTTTGTCATGACATTATTTTAATAGTATATTGCCAATGGAATAACTTATAATAAAAACTAAATTGCCCTGCTCGCAGCGCCAAAATGTCACACCGGTCCACTAACTGGATTGCCCGTGACCAGGCAGAATTTACCAATATACAGGGAATTATGGTGGGCAGACGAATGACTCCAAGACAAGGATTATACTCTTAATTTAGTTTTTATTATAAGTTATTCCATTGGCAATATACTATTAAAATAATGTCATGACAAACAGTTCATTATGCAACCACACACAAATACCCTAAAACAGTCTGTTCAATTAAAGTAGTCCGAGTGGCAATTACTGCCCCCAGCCACTAGGAGTGCTATACGTTCCAAACCACCACAGCGAAGCTAGAGGCAGAGAAGTAGCGGCGACGAACCCAAATCCAAACAGTTCAGAGCGATCGCAGCGAGGCAGCCACAAGCTAGCAGGCAAAGCCCAGGCACCCACCAGCAACAGGCGTAGCGATCACAGCAACAGTAGCAGTATCAAGCAAGCAGGCCACAGGCAGAAGCGGGAGTAGCAGGACGAGACAGGCAACAGTAGCAGGATCAAGCAAGCAGGCCACAGACAGAAGCGGGAGTAGCAGGACGAGACAGGCAACAGTAGCAGCCGAGCCGTCCCTCAGCGAAGTAGTAGTATAAGCGACAGCAGTCAGCCAGGCATTCGGCAAGCAGAGGGTGAGTCGTCAGTCGGATAGCCAGGCCTCCGGTGCAGACACTGCAAGACAAAGGACTCGGCGGCAGAGAAGGAAGTGCAGCGCGGCCAGCGACTAGCATAGACCAAATGCAAATAGAGCGGATAGTCACTTACTTAGGCCGGGCACAGACAAAATCTGTAACCCGGAAACGTGGTGAGCGCCCAACCCTTGTCCAACAGTGGGAATCCGATCGCGGCCTCTCGTCCGTGGCTAATGGTCCCGTAGTCACTCTGGGGTTCTCTACCGCTGCTGTCACTGCCGTCCTTTTTTCCTTGTGCCTCGCTGTCTGCGAATAAAGTACACAACATCCCCCCCGCATACACCTGTCCCACATCTAGTCCAATCAGCCAGCTCGCCAGGATTGGCAGAAAGTTAATGGGTCCATTAGTCCTTATTATCAGACACATTGGGAACACCAGAGATAAAGCACAGCACACAAAAACACACGTGGCTCATGACACTGCACACAAAACACAGCAAAAGGACTATAAAACTACATCAAAATATTCACACATGTGACACCCTCCCAGGCTTTTCTATTGTCAGTCCCTGACAATGCAGTGGTCCCAATTAAAACTCACATGTGACACCACAGTGACACTTATGTTATTAAATTGCTTAAATGTATACAATTATGTCCTCTCATAACATTACCAACCTTTCATGTGTGTGTGTGTGTGTGTGTGTGTGTGTGTGTGTGTGTGTGTGTGTGTGTGTGTGTGTGATTGTGTGATTTAGCATGGGAATGACCTGAGAAAGATCACTTGATGGTGCTGATTTATCAGGGCACCTTGTATCCCATTTATCCATCTCTGTAATATTTTATCTTTCTCATGTTGCTATGCAGACTTGCTGAATGCAAACTCTCAGAGAAGTCCTGTGGAATTGTGGCTGCTGTTCTACAGTCACCAAACTCCCTGATAGAGCTGGACCTGAGTCACAATGACCTGGGAGATTCTGGAGTTCAGCTTCTCTCCAAGGGACTGTCTAGTCCCTGCTGCAAACTGCAGACATTAAGGTTGGTGTTAGTCAGACATGTCTTTGTAAAGGATTATCATTATGACTAGCATAGCACATTATGGTTTGGTTGGTGTTTTATATGTATCTTAAGACCAGTACAAACTTAAGTCCAATTTTTCGGATGAAACATTCACAGGAAATTGAGCATCGTAGTAGGATTGTGGTTGATGATGTGCCAAAAAGTGACACTTATGTTAATAAATTGATTATATGTATACAGTTCTGTCCTCTCATAACATTACCAATCTTTCAGGTGTGTGTGTGTGTGTGTGTGTGTGTGTGTGTGATTTGGCATGGGAATGACCTGCGAAAGATCTCTTGATGGTGTTGATTTATCAGGGCACCTTGTATCCCATTTATCCATCTCTGTAATCTTTTATCTTTTTTCATGTTGTTATGCAGACTTGCTGAATGCAAACTCTCAGAGAAGTCCTGTGGAATTGTGGCTGCTGTTCTACAGTCACCAAACTCCCTGATAGAGCTGGACCTGAGTCACAATGACCTGGGAGATTCTGGAGTCCATCTTCTCTCTAAGGGACTGTCTAGTCCCCACTGCAAACTGCAGACCTTAAGGTTGGTGTTAGTCAGACATGTCTTTATAAAGGATTATTATTATGAATAGTATAGCACATTATGGTTTGGTTGGTGTTTTATATGTGTCTTAAGGCTTGTACACCCCAAGTCCAATTTTTCAGATGAAATATTAAAGGAACACTTCACCGTTTTTTCATATTAAACTACGTTATTCCCTTAATTAAGACGAGTTGATACATACCTCTCACGTTTCAATGCGTGCACTCACTGGCTCTGGTGCGCGGCGCAACTTTGATAGCACTTAGCTAGCCCAATGCATTCATTAGGATCCAAACAGAGATGAAGTTAGAAGCGACCAAACACCTCCATGTTTTCCCTATTAAAATACAGTTACACGAGTAGTCACACGACCAAGTATGGTGAGACAAAATAAAACGTGGTGTTTTTGTAAGCAGGTAAGAGGGAGAACTATATTGTGTGGCGCAGTAATATCCTCACTGTTGCACTTTCAGTTAAATTTTGGAGTGAGGATATTACTGCGCAGAGTCTTAGTGCTCCCAATGTTATTCCGCCACACAATATACTGTAGTTATCCCTCTTACCTGCTTAGAAATGCACCACGTTTTACTTTGTCTCACCATACTTGGTCGTGTGACTACTCACGTAACTGTATTTTAAGAGGGAAAACATGGAGGTGTTTGGTCGCTTCTAACTTCATCTCTGTTTGGATCCTAATGAATGCATTGGGCTAGCTAAATGCTATCAAAGTTGCGCCGTGCGCCAGAGCCAGTGAGTGCACGCATTGAAACGTGAGAGGTATGTATCAACTCGTCTTAATTAAGGGAATAACGTAGTTTAATATGAAAAAACGGTGAAGTGTTCCTTTAACACGAAATTGAGCATAGTAGGATTGTGGTTGATAGTGTGCCACAAAGTGACACTTATGTTATTAAATTGCTTAAATGTACAATTATGTCCTCTCATAACATTACCAACCTTTCAGGTGTGTGTGTGTGTTTGTGTGTGTGTGTGTGTGTGTGTGTGTGTGTGTGATTGTGTGATTTAGCATGGGAATGACCTGAGAAAGATCTCTTGATGGTGCTGATTTATCAGGGCACCTTGTATCCCATTTATCCATCTCTGTAATATTTTATCTTTCTCATGTTGCTATGCAGACTTGCTGAATGCAAACTCTCAGAGAAGTCCTGTGAAATTGTAGCTGCTGTTCTACAGTCACCAAACTCCCTGATAGAGCTTGACCTGAGTCACAATGACCTGGGAGATTCTGGAGTTCAGCTTCTCTCTAAGGGACTGTCTAGTCCCTGCTGCAAACTGCAGACATTAAGGTTGGTGTTAGTCAGACATGTCATTGTAAAGGATTCTTATGATGGTTTGGTTTGATTTTTGTTTTGTATGTGTCTTAAGACCTGTTCACACCAAGTACATTTTTTTGATCGAAATATACACACAAAATGAAGCAGGTTACTAAGCACACGTATTCTATTACTCTCGTTTGATGTGACATTTCACTTTTGAAAAGGAGCTCCTGACCAATCAACATTCCTATTAGGGCCGGGACTTTAGCGCGTTAATTACGATTAATTAATTACACAAACATTAATGCGTTAAAAAAAATTGACGCATTTTAATCGTATGCCTATTTATTTTTGCACCGCGGAACGTTTCTCACTGGATGAGTTTCAGACGGACCGATTATACTGGAGCACCAAGTAACGCGCATGAGTTTGGTTCAGACAAAACAAACCACAGTGGCACAGTGAACATGAACAAAGAAGCTGATGTGACTGCGTTGATTGGCCCCGTGGATGGGAAATGTTGTTACAAAAAACAAACGGATGGAAGCGTAGATAAGAGCATGGTTGTGTGCAACCTATGCAACAAGGACGTATCACCGCATGTATCACCTCAGTGCAAAACATAAAGCAGCTAGCTGCTAGCGTGGACAAAGTATTGTGATATTCCAGACACTTGAGGGAAACCTCTGAGCTTTATTTATTAAACAAATAGCCACAACTCACGCTTATAACAGTAATCCACCGCACCTAATTCCATGTCCAACTTTCATAGACCTAAAAGAAACTTCGCACTCAGAACCGCATACAAGCACACACGCACACACGTAAACTCCGCCCCCCTGTTCCCCTTAAAGGAACAACAATTTCATGAACTCAACTCAAGGTAACAGGTGACACAATTAACAGGATATCACAGTATTATAGTTTACAGAAGGTCTACCTATCTATAGGCTACATGAATTTCTGAAAATGTACTATTTCTAAATATGGTATTGTTACACTTTATGGCAAAAATTGCACTGGTCTGTTGGACTTATTAATAAACAATATTTTTGTTGCTTAAGCTTAGGCTTATGTATTCAGTCATTATCCAATAGTAGGCTATACTAAAAATCCATGTGTATAAAAAATACTTCTCACTGTTCTCAGGTCATATATTTATATACAATTAAAATGCGATTAATTTCGATTAATTAATTACAAAGCCTCTAATTAATTAGATTATTTTTTTTAATCGAGTCCCAGCCCTAATTCCTATATTGTTTGTGTGTGTGTGTGTGTGTGTGTGTGTGTGTGTGTGTGTGTGTGTGTGTGTGTTGTAGTGGGATGGATGGGTGTCCTGATGAGCTCAGCCAATTGTGTTCTGTAGTTTGACTGCAGTGTCCTCTATCATAGCAGCATCAGTAGCATAGACAAAGAAAGGGAAGGATGAACGTAAGCTTTCAGTTCCCCTGCACCTCAAACCAAAATGTGCCACATGAATGAACAAAGTCTGATCTGCTTGAAGGCGAGACACGGCAGGTGATAACACTGTTTTTGTGACCTCCGGTCAATTTCGAGATTTTGTGCTAGGTTGCTACCTTAGCATGTATTCTACCACCCTACTACAACAACAGAGTCCGATTTGCACTTTTAGGTGTTTATTTCACGAACTTTTGTCTGCTCGTGCCTATGTATTTCTCCTAATTTCACCAAAAGTCCCCATTCTAAAGTGTCATGTACTCCCGCGACCGTGATCCAAATCATGTCATGTGTGACACCGTTGGAAAGCCCTGTTTCTCCTGCATGACGCTATGCAATCCAAATATGGACATTTCCTTTGTATTAGCAACCAATCGCGAAAGTTCAAAGACGAGTCCAAGCTGAGAACGCATCTCATTGGCTGTGTTTCAAGGCTGTTTTCTCAAAACGAGTTATTTGGGGTTTTGTGTCATTTTCCGGTAGATACTTCTCAGCCTTTGTAGCACCTATGTACTCCAAACGTTGTAGTTATACACTTAACAGTATTCTGAAGACATTTATAAAGGGATTTGTTAATACATCATTCCTGGCCTGATTTCTGTGACATTTTAATCAAAAAAGCATGGCAAACATCGTTTTTTTAAGGCTAGGGACAGTATATTTGGATTTCCTAGGCAATGAAAGCAGATATCCTGAAATCCTTCTGTAATTTTATTGTAATCTTGTTTGGAAACAACATGAAAGAATAATTTTGCACCTGGCTTTATCATATCTTCAGATCTATCTACCGGAAATATGAGCAAAATCACGCATATTTAATGAGATAATGCCTAATTTGCATAATTAAACATACACATTTCAAAAACTTGTAATACATTTTTTTCTCATAGTTGTGTAAGTAATCAACTGAGGAAGTTTCATGGTGATACCCTATTATTTAAAAATTGTACCCTATTCACCTGTAGTGTCTCGCTTTAAATCTCCATGATGTTATGAGCTCTCCCTGTTGTTCTCTCTTCTAGTGGGCATGTCTAACCCAAAACAATGTCTTTCTTGGCTGCATATAACTATAAATAACGGCAACGTCATAAAGACACTCTGAAGTCAATAGGCTACAGTCTACTGAAAGTGTGTTAACTTGTGTGACGTGAGCACGAAACAGAATGTGAAATATTTTAGATAATTGCATTGGACTGTGTTGACATTATGTGTTTTTTTTGCACCAGGATTTCATGTCATATCTGGTGTGTACGGGCTTTTAACTGTAAAAGAGTACAGACTGAACCCTGAGGGTTTACTGTGGCATAGTTTTAGAGTGACTGTCTCTCAATTCAATTCAATTCAAGGTTGCTTTATTAGCATGACTGTAAGTACAGTGTTGCCAAAGCACAAGCAAGTCTTGTCTGTGGTGTTTGTGTCCTGTTGTTCATGTTGAACCACGCTGAAGACAATTTTCTGACATGTCAGACAATAAAGTTTTTCTGATTCTGATTCTGATTCTGAAACAGCATAAACAATTTTTACAGTGACAATTAAAACTCTCTCTCTCTCTCTCTATCTCTCTCTCTCTCTCTCTCAGGCTCAGTAATTGTGATATTTCAGATGAAGGTTATGTGTGTCTGGCTCTGGCTCTGATGTTAAACCCCTCCTGTGTGAAAGAGCTGGATGTGAACAACAATCATCCTGGAGAATCAGCACAGAAACTGTTATCTGCTACACTGGAGGATCCTCATCGCAAAGCTGAAGCACTTCAGTATGTACTCTAGAGAACCAGAAACATCAAGTTGTAGTCTGAATTGATTGACTGATTAGTTAATCCCCTGCTATTTCAAGAAGGCTTACATGCATGAATTCATGATAAATTATGTACAGAAAAAGCAGGGGATTAACTAAGTATTAGTTACTCATGAGTTCATCATGTTTCGTGGCCCCTCAACTAAAGTGGTGAATAATGACGTGTGTTTAGAGAAAGAGTTTAAGAAAGTGTGTTAAGAGAGTTTGTACAAATTAAGCCCAACAGTCATAGTAACTAATGCTTAGTTAATCACCTAATAATTCAGTAAGGCTTACATGCATGAATTCATTATGATTCATGTACAGAAAAATAAATCATCATGATCATGCTTAATAAACCATAGTTCATAATGATGTAGCCACCATACTTAATGCTTTAGTTAATGTGTTGTTCATGCATGAGGTCATGCATGATATATGGTGAACTCATGTCAATTCCTGATGATTCATGATATATTAAGGCATGAATTAATGCACAAATTATGAATGAATTCATGATGATTCATGTACCCTTACCGTAAAGTGTTACCGATCTCTTGATGGTGTTGATTTATCAGGGCACCTTGTATCCCATTTATCCATCTCTGTAATCTTTTATCTATTTTCATGTTGTTATGCAGACTTGCTGGATGCAAACTCTCAGAGAAGTCCTGTGGAATTGTGGCTGCTGTTCTACAGTCACCAAACTCCCTGATAGAGCTGGACCTGAGTCACAATGACCTGGGATATTCTGGAGTCCATCTTCTCTCTAAGGGACTGTCTAGTCCCCAATGCAAACTGCAGACCTTAAGGTTGGTGTTAGTCAGACATGTCTTTGTAAAGGATTATTATTATGAATAGTATAGCACATTATGGTTTGGTTGGTGTTTTATATGTGTCTTTAGGCTTGTACACCCCAAGTCCAATTTTTCAGATGAAATATTAACACGAAATTGAACATAGTAGGATTGTGGTTGATAGTGTGCCACAAAGTGACACTTATGTTATTAAATTGCTTAAATGAATGTATACAATAATGTCCTCTCATAACATTACCAACCTTTCAGGTGTGTGTGTGTGTGTGTGTGTGTGTGTGTGTGTGTGTGTGTGTGTGTGTGTGTGTGTGTGTGTGTGTGTGTGTGTGTGTGTGTGTGATTTAGCATGGGAATGACCTGAGAAAGATCTCTTGATGGTGCTGATTTATCAGGGCACCTTGTATCCCATTTATCCATCTCTGTAATATTTTATCTTTCTCATGTTGCTATGCAGACTTGCTGAATGCAAACTCTCAGAGAAGTCCTGTGGAATTGTGGCTGCTGTTCTACAGTCACCAAACTCCCTGATAGAGCTGGACCTGAGTCACAATGACCTGGGAGATTCTGGAGTCCATCTTCTCTCTAAGGGACTGTCTAGTCCCCAATGCAAACAGCAGACCTTAAGGTTGGTGTTAGTCAGACATGTCTTTGTAAAGGATTATTATTATGAATAGTATAGCACATTACGGTTTGGTTGGTGTTTTATATGTGTCTTTAGGCTTGTACTCCCCAAGTCCAATTTTTCAGATGAAATATTAACACGAAATTGAACATAGTAGGATTGTGGTTGATAGTGTGCCACAAAGTGACACTTATGTTATTAAATTGCTTAAATGAATGTATACAATAATGTCCTCTCATAACATTACCAACCTTTCAGGTGTGTGTGTCTGTGTGTGTCTGTGTGTGTGTGTGTGATTTAGCATGGGAATGACCTGAGAAAGATCTCTTGATGGTGCTGATTTATCAGGGCACCTTGTATCCCATTTATCCATCTCTGTAATATTTTATCTTTCTCATGTTGCTATGCAGACTTGCTGAATGCAAACTCTCAGAGAAGTCCTGTGAAATTGTAGCTGCTGTTCTACAGTCACCAAACTCCCTGATAGAGCTGGACCTGAGTCACAATTACCTGGGAGATTCTGGAGTCCATCTTCTCTCTAAGGGACTGTCTAGTCCCCAATGCAAACAGCAGACCTTAAGGTTGGTGTTAGTCAGACATGTCTTTGTAAAGGATTATTATTATGAATAGTATAGCACATTACGGTTTGGTTGGTGTTTTATATGTGTCTTTAGGCTTGTACTCCCCAAGTCCAATTTTTCAGATGAAATATTAACACGAAATTGAACATAGTAGGATTGTGGTTGATAGTGTGCCACAAAGTGACACTTATGTTATTAAATTGCTTAGATGAATGTATACAATAATGTCCTCTCATAACATTACCAACCTTTCAGGTGTGTGTGTCTGTGTGTGTGTGTGTGTGTGTGTGTGATTTAGCATGGGAATGACCTGAGAAAGATCTCTTGATGGTGCTGATTTATCAGGGCACCTTGTATCCCATTTATCCATCTCTGTAATATTTTATCTTTCTCATGTTGCTATGCAGACTTGCTGAATGCAAACTCTCAGAGAAGTCCTGTGGAATTGTGGCTGCTGTTCTACAGTCACCAAACTCCCTGATAGAGCTGGACCTGAGTCACAATGACCTGGGAGATTCTGGAGTCCATCTTCTCTCTAAGGGACTGTCTAGTCCCTGCTGCAAACTGCAGACATTAAGGTTGGTGTTAGTCAGACATGTCTTTGTAAAGGATTCTTATGATGGTTTGGATCTCACAGGGTTCTGTTGATGTCACAAGTAGAACGACAAGCAGACAAAACTGAGGTGATGAAGCAGTGATCAGAATGTTAGCTTGAACACACAGGGGAACACACACCCTAGTTATCTTCCAGGTTACACATGTAACATTTTAATTTAAGCCTACCCTACAAGTCGTTACAACAGTCCGCCCAAATTGCAAAACCCCAGTCCTATATTGTGTGTGTGTGTGTGTGTGTGTGTGTGTGTGTGTGTGTGTATGTGTGTTTGTGTGTGTTGTATAGACAATTTTCTGACATGTCAGACAATAAAGTTTTTCTGATTCTGAAACAGCATAACAATTTTTACAGTGACAATTAAAACTTTCTCTCTCTCTCTCTCTCTCTCTCTCTCAGGCTCAGTAATTGTGATATTTCAAATGAAGGTTATGTTTGTCTGGCTCTGGCTCTGATGTTAAACCCCTCCTGTGTGAAAGAGCTGGATGTGAACAACAATCATCCTGGAAAATCAGCACAGAAACTGTTATCTGCTACACTGGAGGATCCTCATCGCAAAGCTGAAGCACTTCAGTATGTACTCTAGAGAACCAGAAACATCAAGTTGTAGTCTGAATTGATTGACTGATTGATTGATTGGTTGATTGATTGGTTTATTGATTGACTGATTGTTACATTCACAGAAGTGGATGGAGGATACATGAAATAGCATTCAGTAGCCTACTGTAACTCCTACTGTATCATCTACACACAGAACAGAACATTTGATTGACAGACATCAGCAAAAAAAACTCTGCTTCTGTATAAGAAATACTTTTCCTACTGTATAGTCAGAACACAGACCAAGAGTGCATTTGAAAGTGTGAAACCCAGGATCATATCTAATGTAATTCTAGCGTTTAACAAGTAGACTACAGTATGTGACCTGTTACTGTTACTGCAGAAGGACTAGTTCTCACTACAGGTAACAAATGAGTCATGAATCAAACATTAATCAGCCAATCTAAATGCAGCATCAACTACACTGTTTACACTGATATAATTGTATGTGCATTTCACTTGTATAGCATTTATCCATCTCTGTAATATTTTATCTTTCTCATGTTCTTATACAGACTTGCTGAATGCAAACTCTCAGAGAAGTCCTTTGGAATTGTGGCTGCTGTTCTACAGTCACCAAACTGCATGATAGAGCTGGACCTGAGTCACAATGACCTGGGAGATTCTGGAGTTCAGCTTCTCTCTAAGGGACTGTCTAGTCCCCACTGCAAACTGCAGACCTTAAGGTTGGTGTTAGTCAGACATGTCTTTGTAAAGGATTATTATTATGACTAGCTTAGCACAATATGGTTTGATTAGTGTTTTACATGTGTTTTAAGAGCTGTACACACCAATTCCAATTTTTCTGATGACATATTCACAGGAAATTGAGTACAGTAGGATTGTGGTTGATAGTGTGACTCAAAGTGACACTTATTAGAGATGCACCTACTGGTCAGCTGGTGACCGGAATCTGAAGATTTTCACGTGATCACCCATAACCGGTGACCAGCCAGTCATTCGGAGACATGCTTATTGCCGGTCAAATACCCTCGTACATACTTGTATCAACATCACACAGCTGAGTTTGCAAAGTTTGACGAAGCTAGTGTGGCAAAGTGGATGGTTTGCTATATTGACACATGTCGACTACGCCACCTGAGGCCCTTCCCCTCAGAATATGAATGATTTAAAACTGAATTAAGGTATTACAAACTACCAGGCAACACAGGTTCGGGGTCACAGAAAACCAGAGAGGCATGTGTTCCAAAAATAAACTCTTATTTATTTACATTAAAAACATGAATGAGTTCTCTCCAGTGTGGGTTCGCTCAAGTCAGTAATACTCTCCAGTGTGGGTTCGCTAACAGCAGTAGTAGGCCTACTCTCCAGAGTGAGTTCGCTAAAGTCAGTAGAGGTGACTATTCAGGGAATGAGACACTCGTGAATAAAGCACGTCAATGCACAGCACTCAGTTGTCACAGCAAACAGTGTAAATCACAATCACTACACACAGGAAAGGGTGACAATCACGACACGCAGTGAAACGAGCTGGAATAGCCTCCGTAACTGAACTGAATTCGTAGTCACTCGGTAAGTAAACAGCACACACCTGTCGTCACTTCAGTTAATCAACACCTGTCGTCACTTCAGTTAATCAGGTTTGAGGTGGCCAAACACAGCCAATTTAACAATCAGAATGAAATAGAACACAAACACAAAACAAGACAAAACAGCAGCGTTCGTCGGAACTGGGACCAAGACGCCTTGATGTTACCGCTCCCTGTTACGCCCGACATCTGCTACACAAAGAACATACAATTAAACCCACGCAAGTTTACATATTAGTTTAAAAACAGTTACGTGACCTACCGCTCAGATGTGGTCAGTCATAAGGCCCGTGCTCGGCGACTAGCTGCACTCCTAAAACCCCAATGTTTGAGTTAGCCCACCGAATGATACAAACGTAGCCAACTATGAACACAATACCACAATCACCTACCGAGAAGTCGGCGGACACACGGAACCGGCCAGAGGAGAAGCCAATACGGGGAACGGTGAAGGCTGCGTCAGGCTAACAAATGTAGCTAGGACGTCAGCCTTCAAAACAAAAGCTAAAACTTTAAAAAGCCGCTCCCACGTACTGATTGGCTCACCTTCAATTGCCCAGAGCCACTCAGAAGGGCACTGCCACGTTAATTAAAAGGGGCATGGACCTAGTCCTGCTACACTAGCAAAGGTCCAAACTCAGGGCTGGATGTACAAAGAAAGCGCTAATACTGAGTTTTTCTATGCAGCGAACGGTGTGCTTTGTACGGTGGCCCTGAAGTGCAAAACACAATACAAATAAGACAACACAACACAAATAAGACAACACAACACAAAAAGAGAAAACACAACACAAAAAGAGACAACACAACACAAAGAGAAAACACGGCCCCGAAGTGCACAACACAACGGCAAATCACACAACACAACACAAAAAGAGACAACACAACACAAAAAGAGACAACACAACACAAAAAGAGAAAACACAACGGCAAATCACACAACACAACACAAAAAGAGACAACACAACACAAATAAGACAACACAACACAATTAGAGAAACCTCGGCCCCGAAGTGCACAACACAACGGCAAATCACACAACACAACACAAAAAGAGACAACACAACACAATTAAGAGACAACACGGAATACCTTCGGGCCACATGAATCGTCGCTGGGACACGTACAGGCCTACAGCCCGCAGAAAATAGCATGCTGGGTCTTCACATGTCCATAAGAACCCACAGTAATGGAATATCCACGTTGTGTTTATTCATAATATGTTTGGTGTATAATCCAACTCATACAAAAGCAACAAGTTCGAAACAAATCATCAGAAATCAGGAAGTAAAACAGCTTGTAACTCTGTCACCGTTCTAGATACCGTCATATACCATATATGGTAATTTTTGTGAATTCCCCTAGTTACCGTGGTAGCTACCACACATCAGAACGATGGCTTTGCCCCACATGTCTTTCTGCGACGAGATATTCAAAACCAGAGGAGATTGGGCAAGAGAGCTGTCAATCAGGCTCCCTAGCTTTGAATGACGACAGCACTAGTCAGCCACATGCCTCGTTATTGAAAACCGGATAATGTTGAAGCCAAGGGGTAGACGATTTCAGTGATATGCGACTTTACTTTATAAACCCTAGTAAAGTCCTCGTAACATTCATTAAAAGATTTAAAGAGACATGCAGGCTGAAATAATTCGAAGATTTAATGGTGCATAGGCTACTGACAATAAAACTCTTACACAAGAACCCCTTTGAGTAGAAGCATAATATTGGTGTCAAAATAAAGCTAACATTCTGGAGATTTTTGGGGAGCCTGATTGACAGCTCTCTTGACTTCAGGGTCGAGTTCACTAAGAATGATGCGCACAGCTCTTTTGTCACCCGCAAGCCATTCTCTAGACATTTTTGTGCATCCAATGATACCTATGAAACTTCCCGGGACGTTGGAGTTGGCCTAAAATAAAATATAAAAAAATAACGGGACCTAAGTCATCATAGCCACGGCAGCGAAGACCGCTTGTTCGCAACGTATACTTGCACTTACAACCATGCTGAGTTACTAAAGTTGCCAGTATTTCTTTGTGTGACATACATAACCCATGGTAAACCCTTAGTAGATCCATGTCTTTCACAATGCCTCAAACTGACCCAAGGCCTACTTGTCACAACTGTAACAGCAAATTGGATAGTGCTCATCATGTTCTAACTTACCACGTTATAAGCTATAAACCATGGGCACGTTTTTTAAAGAACGAGCTCTCGATTTGTTTTAATTAGAGCTCGATTAGCCTATTAAAATGAGAGCACGATTTTGTAATTCGAGGGCTCGATTTTATAAAAACGAGGGCATGATTTAATGAAAATGAATGCACGTTTTATACAAATCATGCTCACATTTGTATCTAATCGTGCGCCCGTTTTAAGAAAAACTAAAACGAGTGCACATTTTAGATTAGCGAGACCACGATGTAGTACTGTGAGCACATGTTTAAGGAAAACGGGCGCACGATGTAATGAAACGAGAGCACGCTCTACTCAAACGAGTGCACGATTTAGTAAAACGAGAGCTCGATTTTGCAAAGTTGAGCGCACGTTTTCGTCCTTCCCCAAAAAATATTGCCGTGAGCCCTCTCGGCTCAAATAAATAAGAGCTCTTCTTAATATTTTACATTGTTGCTTAGTTGGTTTGATATTGTTGTCAGTTAAAAGTTGTTGTATACCATGGGTTTCCAACACAACACACTCGCTTGCCACCCTGTTCTGAGGCTGAAGCAGGAGGCTATACAACATCTAAAAACAATTGGAGGCCTACAATTTTAATTAAAAGTAGGCTAAATGATGATATGAAGGGATGTATGAGGACTTCTAAATCACTGTGACGTGAGCAAGATGGCGCTAGTGTGTTTGTTGGCTTGCCGTCAGCTCCGTCAACTCCTACCTGTCCGGTGTGCACTATGTTTGTTTGTGTCGGCACTCCTGCTATGCTGGAGCTGCTCTGCTGGAGCTATATGGACCTATGATCACCAGACTTTGCTGCATCTAAGAAACGCACTGACGATCCATACCAGTGGGTCTCCTGCTCCATTTCATAGGTGCCACCCTCCACTTATCTACCCTACTGCTGAGTGTGTCATTCGTCTACCTTGTTGCATCCCCCGGAGGAAACGTTGGAGGCGCCGAGGCAAACGCGGAGGCATCCGGGTGAAGATCAGGCGAGGCGCGAATGTTTCACCCGCTCAACCCGGGCCCTGTCAGCTCTCCGCAGCCCATCTAGGTCGGAGAGATCTTTACCTGGCTCGACGCTCGTGGGATCGGAGGTACTCCTGCCATGTATCCATCATCCACCATCGGCCCCAAACGCCTGTCAGCCCTGCTCGACCGAGACTGCGTGTCCGTACCGGCGGGGTGAATTCCCTGAACATTCGCCCTTTGGAATACTCCCGATGCCCCCAGGCTGCGGTTCACTCCAGTGAAAAAGTGGCCTTGATCAACAGCAGGTCTGTGTCTAACAAGACTTTCATTTTAAATGACTTTTTCACTCGCCACAACTTGGATTTCCTGTTTTTAACCGAAACATGGATCGGTGCTGGAGCTGGCCAGTCTTCTGTTTTCGGTGAACTTTGCCCAACTAACTGTTCGTTCATTAGCACGCCGAGGTGCGTTGGAAGAGAAGGCGGTGTGGCTCTTGTTTTTAGAAATAACTTTAAACTACGGACACTTTCTGCAGGGAGTTTCTCCACCTTCGAACAGCAATGCGTAATTGTGGAATCTGTTAGATCCCCACTGGTCTGCGCACTGATCTATAGGCCCCCTAAGCCTGACAAAGACTATCACCGAATTCTCTGACTTTCTCTCCAATCTTGTGCCATTATATGATCGTCTTCTCATACTTGGCGATTTTAATATCCACATCTGCTGTCCAGACAAACCTTTGGTTAGCGTTTTTCGTGGTGTAATTGACGCACTTGGCTTCACGCAACACATAAATAAAGCTACTCATAAACTGGGACATACACTTGACCTCATTTTGTCTTATGGTTTAACTGTCGGAAATATTGTGATTGAGGACGCTACATTTTCAGATCATAAGCCTATTATGTTTGACATCACCCTCTCCAGTCCTCTGCAAACTGCTACAGCTCAGGGCCGTTACTCCCGCCATATAAACTCTCTGACTGCAACTCAGTTTTCTGATAGCTTTCTGAGTGAAACTGTTGCTTCTTCCATTGCAACAGCAGCTTCATCCTCCTCTAGCCCTGATGAACTAGTCACCCTTTTCCACTCCTCTTGCTCTTCTATGCTTAACTCTGTAGCTCCTCTCACGTACACTCGCCCCAAACTAAAATCTCACTTTTGGTTAGATGAAGCCACACGCTCTCTCAGACAGGCATGACGTAAAGCTGAAAGGAGATGGAAAAAGGACCAACTCACTGTCTCCTTTGACCCAATATTTTATTTAGTACTTTAAACTCCAGTTCCAGTTGCTGATGTATCTATTGACACCTGTGAGAAATTTTTAAAGTTTTTCACTAACAAAATTGAGAACATTAGGTCATTATTTACCCACTCCTCTCCTGATACTCCAACTGATTGCTCAGGTGTAGCAGCTATTTTCAGCCAGTTTCAACCGATCTCCTTCACTGAGCTGAGGGACTTAAGGCCTATTCGGACGGGATTAGTTTTATGGGGTGACATCAGGTAAAGTAATAATTACCAGGTAATGTAGTCCCGTCCGGACGCGCCATGTCAGTAAACATAACGGAGTATGTCGGTGACATTTACAGACACTTTTACCTTCCGTAAAACGGTCCGGAGAAATTACCTTAGGTAATATTAATCCCGTGCGAACGCGACCCTCTGTAAAGATGTCTGTAATATTTCGTCACATCCTGATTGGAAAACAATTCCACCATAGTCTGAATGAAAACATGACATGCTGTGTAGCTCCTAATAGGACGTTAGCTAGTTTGCCTATTAGCTTGATATTGTTAGCCATTTCAAACTACTTATGGCATAACATAAAGCTAACGTTTGCTAGTTTAACCAACTTGTAGTCTTTCAAATCTGAAAATGCCGCACGTACCTGACGCAAAGTATCACGTGCACAGCGACGAAGATGTGACGGCAGAACGTAAACGTAGTTACTCCTCCCATGTCAAGTAAAATGACAGAGATGTCTAGTCCCGTCCGAATTGGACATTTATATTACAGAGGTCATATGATAAACCTGCATTACTGTACGTCCCCCCATAAAACTAATCCCGTCCGAATAGGCCTTTAGTATACCACATGAAACCAACTACATCACCTCATGATGCTATACCCTCCTCTATCATGAAGGATGTCTTTGATACAGTTTGCTCCTCCATTCAGATCATTTTAAACTCATGCCTTGCCTCTGGCACTGTCCCTGCATTTTTAAGCATGCGGTTGTCCAACCCTTGCTTAAAAAACACAACCTTGATGCCAAATGCCTAAAAAATGATCGTCCCATCTCTAAGCTTCCCTTTATTTCTAAAGTTCTGGAAAAAACTGTCCTGTCACAGCTGACTCCCTTCCTGGCCACCCACAACATACTAGAACCTTTCCAGTCAGGATTCAGACCCCTGCACAGCACTGAAACAGCCCTGCTTAAGGTAACCAATGACCTGCTTCTCACACTAGATTCAGGTGATAATGCTATCCTGATATTACTGGATCTTAGTGCCGCTTTTGACACAGTTGATCACAACATCCTCCTCACCCGCCTTGATCAGCTGGTGGGCATTAGGGAATCTGCACTACGTTGGTTCCGTTCCTATCTCACACATAGGACATTTTCTGTGTCCATTGGTCAGTTCTCCTCCTCATCTGCTCCTGTCTCGTATGGGGTCCTATGCTCTTCAGCCTGTACATGCTCCCGCTGGGTGACATCATAAGAAAGCATAACATCTCTTTTCACCTTTATACGGATGACTCTCAGCTGTACTTGCCTCTAAAATCTAGGGACTCCATACAATCACTATTGGTCTGTCTTGAAGACATCAAAAGTTGGATGGCCAACAACTTCCTCCAGCTGAATAGTGATAAGACTGAAATCATCTTTTTTGGTCCTCCCAAGGCAAGATGCACTGTAGAGCAAAACCTTGGTCATCTCACCCCATCTGTTAAAACGCATGCTAGGAACCTGGGGGTCATCCTTGATTCTGAACTTTGCCTTGACAAACAGATCAGCA
Source organism: Sardina pilchardus (assembly GCF_963854185.1). Lineage (NCBI taxonomy): Eukaryota > Metazoa > Chordata > Actinopteri > Clupeiformes > Clupeidae > Sardina > Sardina pilchardus. Next base: position 5,113,652 of record NC_084994.1, read on the forward strand.
CTGTTGTCAAAAATAGTTTTTACCAGCTCAGAATGATCTCCCGCCTCAAATCATTCCTATCTCACAAAGACCTTGAGAAAGTTATCCACGCCTTTATAACAACACGGCTGGATTATTGCAACTCCCTTTACCTTGGTGTCCCCCCAATCCTCACTCAGACGCCTGCAGTTGGTCCAAAATTCAGCTGCACGCCTCCTAACTGGCACCAGGAGACGTGAGCACATCACGCCCATTTTAGCCTCCCTGCACTGGCTCCCAGTTCTTTTTAGGGTCCAGTTTAAAGTTGTATTATTTGTTTTTAAGGCACTAAATGGGCTGGCCCCAGCGTACATCACCAACCTTGTACAGCTCCATTCTACCCAAAGGTCCCTTCGATCCACCAATAAAGGGCTCCTACATGTGCCGCGCTCACGGCTCAAACAGCGGGGCGACAGAGCCTTTGCTGTTGCTGCCCCACGTCTGTGGAACCAGCTCCCCCTGGATATTAGATCCGCCCCCTCCATCTCTGCCTTCAAATCCAGGCTAAAAACCCACATGTACTCCCTGGCCTTTCCTGTCCCCTAATCCTGCACTTCTGTTTCTTCTTTATACAGTATGTTCTGTGCTGTGTGCCCTGTCCTGTCTTGAATGTTATTATTTCACTGTCTATGTTTTAGCAAATGTTCTTTGTATTACTTTGTATTATTTTGTGTCCTTTTTAGTCTTTGTAGTCACTGTACAGCACTTTGGTCAGCTTATGCTGTGTGTAAATGTGCTTTATAAATAAATTTTACTTACTTACTTACTTTTTACTAAATCATCCATACCTAAAAAATAACTGTCTAGCACCCCAACCCTCAGGCGCCGGTTTACAGGGAATGAGGGGGACAGAGATCAGCCTAATGGGGTGTCACATGGTTCGATGTAAATGAGCGAATCAGACCACGTTGTAAGTTAAATAAAAGTATTATTGATTTGATTAAGATGAAGAAAAGATTATGTACAGATGGAATAGTAATTCCAGTAATTACAGGATGGCGGTCAGACAAATATGACAATCACGGTCAATACGACAATGAAATACACTCAAAATACTGTTGAGTTAGTACCCAGATTAACACTGGGAACTAAATTATACCTAAGTAAAACCATGGGCCCCACACACACGTTCACACACACACTCTGACGGACAACACAGAGATGCAGGCCTGGTCGCGGCTCGCGAGCGGTGTGGCTGAAAATAGCCCCTTCGCCTCAACAGGCTAGTTGCAGCTTACCGTGCTGTTAGCTTCCCCAGGTATCGTTCGTAAACGAAACGGTCCGGTCTCGTCCTGAAGCTTACAGCATCCCGTGTCCCGATGCACCGGTTGGAAAAGGCAAACGGTCCGACGCTGAGAGGTGGATTAGTCAACAGTCCAGTTGTTGTAGTTTCAGTGTGAATGTCCTTGACCGGGTGAAGAAACTAGCCCGGAGTCAGCTTTCTAGCTATCCAGACAGGCAAACGAGCCAATACTAAATACAGGAATATATATAATAATACAACTATTAACTATTACTATTAATTATTAACGTCTAACTCCGTCTCCAATCCGTCAGAAAGGAAAGAGAGGAAAACTAAACTCTACTATGTTCTTTTGATTACATCAAAACTCCAACGTCAAACTATTTCTCCAACTTTGTCTTTCGAGAAAAAACGCTAATCTACCTCACAGCAAAACAGTGGGTGCAGCCACAAAACTGACTTTAATTGCCATGGCAACCTTTGCTGCCCGTAAACCTTAAAGGGGCAGGAGCTACATAAATACATAAAAGGAACATATCAAAACACTTGACCTCTTGACCTATTTTGGCAACAATACATATCATTAACCATACTAGATTAACATATTCATTAAGTTTTAATAATATAATAACATATTAATTACTTTTATGAATATAATAATATATTCATTACTTTTAGAAAAAACAGTTTTAGAAAGGCCAGGCAATAAAGCCTGGGTTACAACTGAATTTAGGCTACTTGGCTACTGAATAAGGTTTCCAGCACAGCGTAGCCTACATTCAATGAATGAATGAAAGCGGCGCTCTGTCTCGTAATAAACAGCAGGTGGAAATACTGACACTCTTTTCAACTACATGAAACTTAATCGTGATCCATCAAATAGCCTACCCCCCAGCTTTCAGTGGTGGTCATCAGTCCCAACATTTAGCAATATAAGCAAACTGTCCAAAAATGAATAAAATCCCAAACCTGTCTCGAGTGCAAGTGTGCCCCAAGTAAAGCCCTCTGCTTTGTGCAGCCTAAGCAAATAAAATAATCTGGCCATAATTTAAGGATATACGGTATATACAGCGCCCTCCATAATTATTGGCACCCCTTAGTACAGTGTCTTGTGTATTCTCGCTGGATTTGGATGTTAAAATTGATTTTTTTTGCTTAAATTGATAGAATAGGGATAGAAATAGACATTCCACTTTGTCTTCAAATTTCTACCCTCCATTTTCACATTTTCAGGACATCATCATTTAGGCGGAGCTTAATTTACAGTATAGGGCCATTATAAGGACCTAAACCATGCTGGATTTGGAAGTAAAATGTATTTTTTTACTGAAATTGGTTGAACAGGGATAGAAATAGACATTCCTCTTTGTCTTCAAATTTTAACTCTTCATTTTCACATTTTTATGACATTATCATTTAGGCGATTCTTAAATTACATTATACAACAGTTAGGTCCGGTCGAACGATTTAGCAATATCTGATTGGACGAGACGCGTTCTATCAGTGGTGATATTAACCGATATCACCACGGTTGACTCTTCACAGCTAATAATCACTCCGCGACGGTTGATTCTTCGCTTTGATAACCAGAGACGGCATTCCATATTCTTTGACTTAGCAGTTGCATAGCAACCACAAGCGTTCTGAGCTAGGCCTACTTCGCATAGCGGAGGAACTGGGCTAAATAAAACGATGGCAAATAATAATTATCCTTCCTAAAAATGCACTCGGGTAACTTTTTTTTGTTGGCAATGGAACTGTTGTATAAAAGCATTATCGCACTCGTGGTCGTGGTGTTGTTGGCCAATATCGCCACGGCTGTAGTTACCTACGGCACTCAGCCTTCGGCTTCGTGCCTGCGGCGAACCACAGCCGTGGCGATATTGCCCAACAACACCACTCCCACTCGTGCGATAATGCTTAAGTATAGGCCACTGAATGGACCTCATAATAACTTTGCAGTACACAAAACAATACATTTTGTGAACTGTAAGAACTAAAAAGTGATCAGTACTTAACTAGTCAACTTCATTAACTTTAAAAACAGGACATCTTCTGAACAATATTAACTATTTAAAGGAGTCATAGAACGCATTTTTTGACCATTACAAATTGATCTTTGAGCCTAAATAATGTCATATGTAAATTTGTGGGGCTGAAAACGCCCCAGGAGCACTGCTAGATCGCCTAATACAATGTCATAAATAAGCCTTGCAATGAAACAGTTTGTTTTTCCCGCCCACTCTGCAAGTTCATGAATTTTCAAATGAGATGCGCGCTGATTGGTCTATTGGCCGATATGTCCTGAAAGTTGATTGGCTCAATCCACCGGTCTGAAGCTAGAGCAAAGTGAAACTACGTTTACTGCTGGTAAATAAAGCCAAAGTCTTTGATAAAGCTATCAACAATGGATTTAAATAAGGAATACAGCCGTACATGTATAAACCGAGTCAGAAGAAGGTTCTGACGAAGATGAAGTGCAGCAGATTCCCCAACAGAATGAATGTGTTAGATTGGTAAGTTTTATCAGTACATTTCTTAGTATAGTAACTCTCCAAAGTTAGCTGTAATAACGCTAGCATTACAACGTCTCTGCCATAGACCACATATCTAGATACTAGCATCGTAAGAGCAGTTTAACAAGAATTATTAATCGAAGGTATGCAAATGAGAGGGGGTGTATCTTAAGGGGGATGGGTGCCTATTACGTGTTATCTGAGCTCGGTTCAGATTGGAGCATTTCAACACGGCTGTTTCTATTTCCCAATTTGCATACGAAAGCAGGCGGGGGACGCGGTAAAGTCTTTGGTGTTGTCCTTTGGACACTGCTCGCAGCCTAAATTCAACAGGAACAAGGTGAATGTGGTTTTGAATTCTAGGACTCCTTTAACATTGAAATCCAATTTAATACAAATTAATGCAAACAATATGAACTATTTCAAAACCAAACACAGGGAATATTCTTGGACAATTTTCCTTTAAATGAAACTCCACTGAGTTTTCACTCACTCATCTCCCTCACTTTCCTCACAATCACTCACATCTTTTTTAAAAAATCTCTTGGTTTTGACAATATGCAAGTGCATGCTGGGGTGCATGAATGTCCTTTTCAAGTACAAGAACAATATTTTTTTCACTCTTGCTCTTATGGCAGCCACATTTCACAAAGGCCGAGAGCATCTCCCTCCGGATACCACCCATGATCACCTAGGGAAGGCACCTCAAGTTTTTCTTTAGTGCTGGACTTCCATTCCCTGGAAATCCAGGAATTTGAATTGTGTCCGCAAGATACTCTGGCCACGAGCAATGATGCACGTTACGTTCTCTCCAAAAAGGTGTGGGCGAGATAAACTGATGACGACAGCGGTACAACTTTCATTTTTTGTCGTAGTGTTATCCAATTGCGTCGAAGAGTCCATATCAGTCAGAGTAAACATTGGTCGTAGTGTCCAAATGTGTGCAGTGAGATTTTTTCAAATGCATGATTGGTGCCGCCAAATTTTCAAATGCATGCTTGGTGCCGCCACTCAAGTTGGACCATTTTCATTATTCACGGCCAGACCCTTAATCTGAAAGATTCCAGGGTCTGGTTTACTACTAGGCTAAGACTTCCATACTTAGGTCAAATAGTGTGTAAATATGAGGAAGAAATGCAGCTGGCGATGGTGAATGCTTTCTGCCTTCTGTTGGTGTAGATTTGGACAAATCTACACCAAAAAGAGAATTTCATGCCCTCACAGGAGCAGATTGGGGAGGCAAATTTGTTGGGATAAGCCAACAAAATGGACAAAGCTGCACCTTGAAGAGGGAGACCCCATTATTGACAGGGTTCAACCTTAGATTCCCTGTCGGGAGAAGTGCTTAAGTCTCTGGAGAAATTTGTGTGCATGGCATATGGAACTTCAGCAAAGCAAGCTTCTTCTTTGAAAGACCTCTGCTGGGAGCTGTTTTAAAAAGGAAAAGAAGGTGAAAAGACTACCATCACCAGCTGCATTTCTTCCTCATATTTACAAACTATTTGACGTATGGAAGTCCAGCACTAAAGCAAAACTTGAGCTGCCTTCCCCAGTTGATCATGGGTGGTATCTGGAGGGAGATTGGTTCTTACCAGTTTGCTGCTTAAATGACTCAGCACCTGAAGTGCTCTTGGCCTTTGTCAAATGTGGCTGCCATATATGAGCAAGTGTGAAAGCCTGCACTTGCGTAGACTGTCAAAACCAAGACATTTTTAAAAATGATGTGAGTAATAGTGAGGAAAGTGAGGGAGATGAGTGAGTGAAAACTAAGTAGAGTTTCATTCAAAGGAAAATTGTCCAAGAATATTCCCTGTGTTTGGTTTTGGAATAGTTCATATTGTTTGCATTCATTTGAATTAAATGGGAATTCAATGTAAATAGTTAATATCGTTCAGAAGATGTCCTGTTCTTAAAGTTAATGAGGTTGACTAGTTATTTACTAATAAGTAATCACTTTTTAGTTCTTACAATTCACAAAATGTATTGTTTTTTTTTTTACTGCAAGTTATTATGAGGTCCTTTCAGTGGGCCTATACTGTAACTAGAAATGCAATTCCCGAGGAATTACACGAGGGGATGCAATCTGCTGGGTAGAGTGTTGGTGGGGCTATAGAGCTGACTGCTAGCTGGTTGGTAGGTTAATTGTGATACCAGCAAAGGTGCTTTTGGAGTAACTTTCTATCTTTATTAACTTACTGAATAGGCCTTTTTGACATTTCTCACAAAATTCTGCTTGATGATAGTCTAGATGAAGCCCTCAAAATCTGCATGCAATTCGCTCCACAGAGTAGGTTGACATGAACACGGTTTTAGCCAACTTCTGAACCCTCAAAAACTGGTCAAGGTAGCTTACCATAGACCTGAATTTGAATTTGCTCAGCGAGTGACTGTGGCAACGAGTAATGATGCTCATTACCTACAGTATATGCCCAAAAAACTGAGCTGCGCCACATCGGTGTATCTGATATAGGTGAGTAGCCTCCAATTGTTGCAATCCAATTGTGTCGACGTCCGGAATCAGTTAGTAAACATTGGTCATAGTGTAATCCATTTGCATGCAGTGATATTTTCGAATCACGTAATCACATGGATAGCTCATCTGAAATCTCTAAATTGAAGGCTAGAAGGTGTATAACAACTAGGCTACTAATTCAGTAAATTAAGTTAGAATACAAAATACAGGATTGTGGTAGCTGTAATAGGTTTGTAAGACACCTGAGTGGACACAATGCAGGGGATTAGAAATAAATATATTGTCCAGCAATGTATTCCTTTCTGTGGTGGAGGTGGTAATGAGATTTGTGAAACCTTTTGATTGGAACAACTCATATATTGGTTTCCTTCCACAAGCCAACATATCTTCATTAAAATCACCACAGACAATAACTGGGGTATCAGCAATAACATGTAGAGCATCCAACAGATGGAGGAGGTTTGGTAAAAATAGGTTTGCATTGTAATCTGGTGGTCTGTAGACTACTGCAATTAGCACAGGAATTGGGGCCACAACTTTCAAGACCAGGACCTCGAGGTCAGTCACACCTTGTATGAATGGCACTTGATGAGCTTTAACATGGCTCCTCACATAGACAGCAACTCCCCCACCATTCTTCTGTGCGAGATGAGAAAGTGTAGAGTATGACACATGCCTGTTGCGCTTATACATGTGGCAGTTCTCCAACTGGATATTTTCTGGGACAAATGTGCCAAAAAGGTGGGTTTCTGTAAAACATAATATGTCTGCAAGGTGTATTTCATGGTGTTTCTTGACATCATCAATATGAGCTGACAGTCCCTCTGTGTTATGGTGAATCAGTGTTAGAGATGGCGATGAACTGATTGACGGGAGATGTTGGAGAAGGGGCATGACATTTCCAAAATCTGCTTTTTGCATTTCTTCCAAAGCGGATGATATTTTTGGATCAGAATAAATCTCGTTTTCATCAAAATCAATTATGTGGAGTCCATGCAGTGAGGTCGTTCTACTCAGACCCACATATGCCATACCTGGCTCAAAAATGTGGTGCAATGAGACCACGGCTGAAGTTCTTGACATCCCCTGACATTTATGTATCGTAGTTCCATAACACAGAACCAGAGGCAGCATCTGCCTCACAACAACACCCTTTCTGTTCAGATGCTCCTCTATTCTTTCTATATACACCATGTTGTCTGCTCCCCCTGCTTTGTTGCGATGTGCCTGGCCTGCACTTGGATCGTCTAGCTCAATACCAATCATCTTCACTTCTGTTTGTCCATTTAGGACCTGATAAACAATTTTGCCAATCTTTCCAAACGAACCATTCACCAATCCATCTTCAACATCTATGTTTCTTGTGAGCATCACACGGGCACCCTCTGCAATTTGTAGTCTATCAGGCAAATCTCCTTTACCTCCTTCAAAAGGTGCTTTCTGTCTTTCCATCCGACCAGTTTGAGGATCTTTTTTGTAGTCATGGGCCTCTACATTGACCGTGTCTGAATACAGAGTAGAGATGGTGTTTGCATTGTGTTCAGCTACTTCTTTGTTTGTAGCAAAAACATGCAGGACATCTTTGGGACAGTCCTCAGCTCGACATATAGCCTGGGAAAGTAGTGATCTGTCTGCTTCAGTTAATGCCTCACCTTTGCGTTTCACTCTTATCCTGTTAAGCAGCTCCGCAAATGCCACATCATCTTTTTGCCGCATGATTTCCGTGAGAGTGACCATTTGGAAACGATCCTTCCAGAAGTCGACAACATGATCCTCATATACACAAAGAGGTTTCGCTTTACCTAGTGCTGGGAGCTGATAAAAATCTCCAAAGACGAGCACACTTACGCCACCAAAATCTTTCTTGCTCCCTTTAATCTCTTCTAACCTCCAATTGACATATGCAAAGAGTGGTTTTGATATCATGGACACTTCATCAATGATTATGATCTCAACATTGGACAAGGTTGCTCTCATTTCATCCAGGGAGTTTCCAAGGCACTTGTAAGGTGGTTTCAGGCTTCTTGGCAGTTTAAGGACAGAATGCAGTGTCTTGCCAGATATGTTAAAAGCTGCTGTGCCAGTAAATGCTGTGAGAAGGACAGTGGGTACGGACATGCCATCTCTTTCCTCTGCTATCCGGGGTAACTTACGGAATATTTTTGATGCCTCTGAATAGATGCATTTGATAAGGTGTGATTTACCAGTTCCGGCACCACCAGTGACAAAGTGAAAAAACTGTTCAGCAGCCTGTCCACACACACGTCTTACACACCACATGCGCACTGTATAAAATACCGATGCCTGTGTTTGGTTAAGATTCTTATACATGTTTCGGACAACAGTAGGGTCTATTTGGGGAGCCCGAAACATTGGTGCATTACTTTCTCTGCTAGTCTTTTTAGAGGTATATTCAGGAATTTCATCTCTTTCATTCAGTTCCTCTGGATTAATATCCTCACGCTCTGAAATGCACTCCAGCCGAGCAAGCTCTGTCTCAGGTGCAAGTGTTGTCCATGCATCCTCCATGGGTCCATTGTCTTCCAGATTCTCAATTGCTTTCTCTATTGCATCACTGTTCATTTCAAATTTTGACCTGTTCTCTTTGACAATAGAAAAAACACTCTCGCTACAGTCTTTTCCAGGAATCCTTACAGAAGCAGATGTGTAAAATGACTCATATGTTGGGAACCCTGCAGGTTTCAACTGCAAATCTGAACGGTATGGGAGGTAAAGTTTCAGTAATGTGCCGTAGAATTTCTCTGGATATTTTTTCTCTGAAAACCTGGCATATCTGATAATGGCAGGCTTGCCATGAGTTCGCTTCTGAATAAATCCCAATTCATTTTGAAGTGGTAAAGCTCTGTTGCTCTCTCTCTGTCTCCCATACACCATTCTGTAAGTGGAGGCAAACTCTGCCATGCACATTGCTGCAAACTCCGGAGCATTGGGTCGGTTCTTGTATTTCTCTGGCATTCCAGACATCCAAATGTTCTCTGAGTCTGCATCTCTGTCATTCAAAGACCTTAAAGGGAGGCTCATTTTCAAAGCATTGTCATCAGTGGGTATAAATATGACACTTCGAGAACAAGACCTCAGTTTCAAGCTGCAGACTCTTGCCACAGCCTCCTGCACACTCACCTCTCTGTTTTTGGAGTATGCCTGCATAATTACTTTCATTTCATCGCGATCAGATGACATATCAGACTGAGTGGTCTCAGTCACAACCTTTTTCAGATAGTCACTCATCTCATGTTCTGCCTTAGAGATATAGGACAGGATATACATTATACAGGAGTAAGGATTAAGTATGTATTGAATATCCATGTTAGCGTCCCATGCCCTTAACAAGTGTGGGTTATAGCCATTCACCCAGCAGTCCTTTGGTTGACGTTTCATGACTAACACGCTTGATGCTGTTAGAGAGTTCACACAGTCTATGTAATCATCATAGCTTAAGTTACACTGCGCAAGTAACTGCTGAACACTTTCAAATAATGTTGTGGGGTCATTAAGCAGTTGCCATACAGGCTTCAGTTTCCGTTTGGCTTCATCAGGAGACATGCAACAATGACTTGACTCATGCTCTGCCTCTTCCGTGTGCTCTGCTGGCATTGGTCGTGTTATGAATGTTTCCACTACAGGCTGCTTAGGAAATCCAAATCGACAGTGTTTTTTGCCTTTTTTGCATGATTTGGAATGTCGCTTGCTGTGGGTTTGTACCTCTGTCACAATTTTGAAAAGTTCAGGATCTCTGTCAGGGTCAGGAAGCTGACAAGATATGTACTTATCTGCAAATTCACAGACTTTCTCATCTGGGTCCTCCTCAAATACAGGTGCATTCTTACACCAAACCAACATATGTATATGCGGTGAACCTCTGGCTTGATACTCCACTCGATAAAAGTAGTCAATGACCTCACCGATGGGCTGTGCTGGTGACAAGATTAGGTGTCTGAGTAGTGCATCAACGCGCTTGTCAAACATACGCATTGTGGTGACAGGGTTGCTACGTAAAATCTCGCATTTTGATGCCCAGTCGAGCTCAGAAAAGTCAACATGCTGTCTTTGCTGCGCCTTTATTGTTTGTATGACCTCTGGCCATCTCATTTCAGCAGCACTAAATGTACAGAAGAATGTTGGGGTACCCAGCTGACGAAGCATTGCAAAGAGGTCTCTGAGAGTTCTTTCCCAGTATGCAGGGGTCCCCCTCAAAGGTTGCATAAATCGTGTGGCATCTTTGTTGTGTATCAGTTGTTGCACTTCATGTTTGTCTTGTAGCATTCTTGCCGTTATTTTGCGCCCATCTCTGCTCATAGGTTTGCCTTTACGCAGTTGGATGGACATGCTAGAGTGTGCAAAATGCATTTCTGTGATAAACTGAGCAAAGAAAATGTAATTAGTGTCCAGGGCAAATCGATTGTCAACAGAAAAAAGACGTGCATTGAAGTATCTGCTTGGTGATAATTTCCTGAGTCTTTGGGGTTCATCCAGAGTATTCGTTCCGGTGGGGAATTGCACAGGGAAAGCCATTGCCTCCAGTTTAGGAACTTGGAAAAATGCCACTGGTCTGTTTCCCTCAGCTGGGGCCACAGTGAATATGCCCTCACCAAATGTCATAATTTCCTGAGCAATATCGGGTGGCTGTAAGCATGAATCTATTGGAAAGCCACCATGTTGCTGACCTGTGCCCTGCTCAGTGTCAGGTGAGCCCTGATCATCATGTAACTCACAATTTTCATTGGCAGGTTGACTGCATGCTCTGTTTGTCTCCATGTCTCTATCTGTTTCACACTCATCCCAACTATCAGCCTCCAGTAGATTGACTGCTTCTGTAATATCGGCACTGATGTCGTCATTCTCGTTTGCCAACCTATTTGGTTCATTGTCAAAAGCTGGTATATCGTCCCTTATAGTTATGTCCCTGTACTCTGAATGTATCTCTTTCAGCTTAGACAAGGCTTGTAGTACTTTGCTCATGTCAATGGTTTGGAACTGGTAATGTCCTGTGTAACTCATTTTCCTCTTCAATTTCACTTTCAATAGTTGAGACTGGCTACTGGGTCGTGGCAATGCATTGACTGATGATTCAATCTCTGAGGGGACACACACAACCCCTCCATGTATCAACTTCTGCTGGCCTTTGGGAAGACTGATAATTTTTGCAAATGGTATATATCGTGCAATCATGTGCCTCTCAAGTATATTGAGATTTCTGAGCTCTGGGGGTATTGCAGACAGATCCAACATGTTTATTACAGCAAGGCATGGCATCTTGCCCAATTTCAAATTGTCATGACAGCTGTGGCAGATCCACTCTGTCTTTTCTTCTGGAACACAACATGATGCAAGACTATTGCATTCATTGTTACATATGTGCAGAAATTCCCCTGTTAAACATTGGTCAACCAGCTCAGAGTTATTTTGATAACATTTACGATTGCACTCTTTAACTTGATTATGAAACAAAGCTCTGTGGCAAACAGTACATACATATGTCGGGCCATTTTTTAATTCTTTTTTAAATGATGCAATGGCTTCCTGCAAAACAGTGGGTGTTAATGACGACTCATTCTGCAGTGGTTGTGGGCCTTCACACATATGCGCATAACGGTAGCTATGGTACTTCCGCTGTATATGTAAGGCACATCGTATTTTGTGTGTTCTCTGTAGAGAACGGTAGTACCTAAAATGTGGGTCATTTCTGTATCTCTCATTATACATTTCTTTTTTTCTCTGTCTGTACAAAGAACTGTGCTCATAATGGCTTTTTGTGGCGGACTTTTGTTTCAATTGAAATGTTGCATCATGTGCATATCTGTGTTTGATGTAGGCCCTTTGCTTTAATTGAAATTTTGCATCATGTGCATATCTGTGTTTGATGTAGGCCCTCTGCTTCAACTTCAATTGAGCATCAGTATAGCGGCTGTGAACATTTAATTTCTGTCTCAACTGAAACGTTGGGTCATTTCTATACCTATCTCTTATAGTCATTTTCTTTTTATGTCTATGTTGCACACAGTTTGCATACCGTTTTCTCGCATACTCCAATCGTTTTGTCTTATTTTTTCCGTAATATTTTTGCTGCTTTGAGAGCTTTCCATTCTCGCTGCTCAACATTTCAGTTGGCGTTTTCATGCATTTCTTTCGTCTTTTATCTTTTCGGTGTATAGGCCTAGGCCTAGGCCTACTACATAAATTGTTTACAGCTGTCATGTGACCTCCAGCCTGCCTATCGTCAATGATCAACGACGACGGCTGTTTGTTATGATTCAGTGATAAGATTGGCAAATCAGCTGTCACATCACGAGACAGTCCATCATCACCGACGGGGGTTGGCTGTTCAATTTCATTTTCAGCTGCAATATTTATTGGCATCAATTCATAAACCCATTCATCATTTGACTCAATCGTAGCCCAGAACACAAGAACTCGGTCAATCATGTCTTTCAGATGGGTAAACGTCAACATAACTGCGTGACCAAATTCGTCGGGTAATCCATCCTGTGTTCTACTGTGAGGGTCAAAAAAACCGTATCTTCCCTCGGTGTCTTTAAACAAAGCAATTGTGAGACTGCCAACAGTTAGTAACGCGTAGTTTACATCACTCGAGAAACACTGCATTCTATCAGACAGCCTTACAAAGTCATGACCTGCTGCGAGATCTTGTCTCAGGTAACCATACCGCGACAGGCATTTGCCAATATTATAGGTGTGTCCGTAAACTTCAACCTTATCGGGCAACTCATCAAAAGCCAAGTGATCAGGTCCAGTGATTAACCTTTCCTGCACTCTGGTGTACATCAGATTACCCTTTTCCAAAATGTAGTCAAGGTCGTCACTGTTCAACACAGTTCGGTTATGAAGAGTTGCGAGAAACGTCAGTGAATTGCAAGTGCACTGCTTGTTCTGGTTACGACCATACCTCACGTCATTTTGAGAATGCGATGCAGGTACACAGATTACCTCGTTGTTGTCAACGTCCACGCGAGCAGCACTGGCTTGGCCTATGTCATCTACCTGCGTTTGCTGTCTCGAGGGAGAACACCGCCATCCTGACGTTTTCAGTTCAGCGAGGTCCAACTTTCTCCAGCGAACTTTCGTCTGAGCCTCCGAGCGACGACCTTTCCTACCCATACTTAAAAACTGTAGGCCTATGTAATACAAGACTAATATAAAATAAAATAAACTAATATCCCGCACACAACTGAATGAGCACTGAAAATGTATGCCTTTTAAGTTACCTTATGGTCTTATAATATAATCAGAGTAGGATTAAAGCTACAACATAGACCACATCTAGTAATCAAATTCCAATACTACCTAAATTGACAGATCTGAGTAACTTTGGATTCAATTACAACAACTACAAAAAATGTTAACTCAATGTCTATTTCACAATTGAATCACTTCAAAATGGCTTCAAGCAATGTATGGCATTTTAATAATATATTAACTATAAGACAAAATTGTCACAGTTGTTTGCAGCAACAGTCAGTTGAGTAAAATTGATATCACCAACAACCAAACCAAATCAACAAAATGTGCCAAGATTTTTATTAATGGTTACTCTGTACACTTGTGTTGCCTGGCGCTCAAAGAGACAAACAGTTCGCCCTCGCTTTGGAGAGTAAATGGGTCGCCTTCGGAGGATGGGGGTCGTCTGGTTAGGGCACAGATGAGACAGGGGTCACCTAGTAAGAGTAAACAGTCGCCTTGTAACAGCAAATGGAGGTCGCCTTATAACAGCAAATGGAGGTCGCCTTGTTACAGCAAATGAGGGTCGCCTTACAATAGCAGTTGGAGGTAGCCTTGTAACAGCAGATGTGGGTCACCTGGTAACAGCAAATGGGGGTCGCCTTACAACAGCAAATGGGGGTCGCCTTACAATAGCAGATGGATGTAGCCTTGTAACAGCCGATGGGGGTTGCCTTACAACAGCAAATGGGGGTCGCCTTACAATAACAATTGGATGTAGCCTTGTAACAGCAGATGGATGTAGCCTTGTAACAGCAGATGGAGGTAGCCTTGTAACAGCAGATGGAGGTCGCCTTGTAACAGCAGATGGAGGTAGCCTTGTAACAGCAGATGGAGGTAGCCTTGTAACAGCAAATGTTGCAGAGGACAGCAACAGTAGCAGATGCAGTCTGTTCTCCAACTAGTGCAGGAGAGGCCTAAAAAGACAAAACAGGGCAAGAATTAGAAAAAGAATAAAGCTTAAGACACTTAAATGAAACAAAAATGCCTTTGAAACGGCATATCTGGAAAGCCTATACATATTTAAATAACTTACCTGGTCAGGCCAAGACTGCCAGCCAAAACTCAACAAGGATCTCCTGATCAGGTCTGAATGCAGGAGCTCCAAGACAATCTAGCAAAAGAAAGAAAAAAAAAACACACAAAAAGGTAAAATTATTGTCATTTATCTTAACGAAAGACCATAGTAGTACTCATGGACGTCAATACTAGGCAACTTTACACTGATAGGATTCGCCTATTATTTTTAATTTAGTTACGCACGATATCATACTAAAGCCCTATCTATCTATCTATTTATCTCTATCTATCTCTAATTCATTCATTCATTCATTCATTCATTTCATTAAGGCCAAAATGTGGTTGATGGTCGATACGCTCATGGTAGCGGTAGCAGCTACCCTACACGAAAAAGTAGTCAACCTCTGACGGAAAATGTTCACATCAATCAAAACCCATGCAGCGCAGGCTTAATATTCCAAAGTGTGGTGCTAGTTAGACCAGAGATGTTTAAATCAGACTAATGAAGCATCTTTGGTTAGACTATTAGAACTACACGTAAGTACAAGTAATGTAGCCTATGCGATATTCCTTAGCCAACAATGGGCGTCTCCATGACACATATTCAGAAATATGGTGACGGGAGATCAATGTCAACTTTGGATGCGGTTATCTTAGCGATAGCTGCTAGTTTCTTTAATACCTTCGATATACATATCGTTGGAAAGCTTAGTTTATGGTCGTTCATGTGTTAATTTTGTAGATTTTACCAAAGCGACTGTTTTCGCTATGGAGGATCACATATATTATGTAGTATATGTATACATGCTGAGGGCAGAATTGTCAACATTTC
This sequence comes from Sardina pilchardus, assembly GCF_963854185.1. NCBI lineage: Eukaryota > Metazoa > Chordata > Actinopteri > Clupeiformes > Clupeidae > Sardina > Sardina pilchardus. The sequence continues at coordinate 5,129,011 of NC_084994.1, forward strand.
GAAAGAAATCTAAGTTGAAGCATACTCTAGTCAGCGTACTGAGAATGCACGAAGCTATAATGTAAACAGAATGAATGGACGATGAAAACCGGACAGCTTTCCGGTTTAAGGAATAAGGTGGATTCAATAAACAGTATTGGGTAGCAGCTAGGGTTCCTTCTTTGTAGCTTAACGTTGTCGACGGTGCACATTTGAGTGCTAACGTTAACCATTTCACTTGAGAACGACAGCCAACCCTACAGGCAAATTCTAGTTAACGTGGACCCTTGCAACTAGGCAAACTATTTACATATTGGACAGTTTCTGCTAGTAACGTTAACATTGACGAAGCTAACGTTATCTTGCAGCTACAGCAAAGTTACACGGTAGGCTAACCGTTAACGTCAACCTCTGATATAGCAGGCAGCTAGTCAAGACGCTGGCGCTGCATGGAAGGAAGAACATTCTGAGTTGAACTGTTGGCCAGGGACACCAATTCAAATCAATCGCTACTTCCATCCTCCAGTCAAGAGAAATAACTTCTGAAATAAACACTATGATTTAACTTAAATACAATTGCAAACGTCAACGACCGACAGCTGAGTCCGACAACGTAACTCTTAACGTTACGTTTAAGTTCGAACTTAGCAGCTAGCTGCTAATATTGTTTGGACGGGCGCCAGTGACCCGTTGTTGAGTACGTATAACGCTAACCCGAGTAATTTTACAGACTTCATATACATTAAATTAAATAACAATATAATAACAGCAACTTACGTTGAGTGAAGAAACTGGTTGTGGATAGTTGATCAAGTCAAGTAGAGTACACCGTGCGGGCGTGCCAGCAGCAAGACAGGGTGATAGACAAAATGGCTCAGAGAGACTAGTGATCTCAAGCAGAGTGTATCTCTGAAGTCTGATGACGTCCAACAGAAAGAGCGCGAAGAGATGAACGCTTACAGAACTTACTGTTTTACTGAATAGCCTCCGTGCACAAAATGGCGTTTTTACGTTCTGATCCAGTGTGTGTAGTACACAAAATGGCGTCTTTTTACGTTCTGATCAGTGTGTAGTACTTTTAACTTGCTGAACACTCATATTTTCCAACATCAAATTACCCCAAGGAAAATTCTGCATTAAAGTAATCCATTTCCACTGACTTGTTACATTATTATCTTCAAATAGTACATCTCAGTTCTGCCTGTGCCATGCCTAGGCCTATGTTATAACTGAATGGAATTAGAAATAAGTAGGCCTTTACAGTAGCCCAAACTAAAAACCAAACCAATGTTTCTAGGCTATAATTTAAACCAACTAGAGAAGGCACATAATGACCAGGCCTATTACTTTGTGCCAGCTAGATTAAACAAAGATGTCAGTGTGTTAAAGAATCTAACATGCTGCAAATTCTATAATTTAAACCAACTAGAGAAGGCACATAATGACCAGGCCTATTACTTTGTGCCAGCTAGATTAAACAAAGATGTCCGTGTGTCAAAGATTCTAACATGCTGCAAATTCACTTTTGGAAATTGTAACATGAACATTATATATGAGCATGCTAGCCTATTAGAGTTACATAGGCAAAATGTTGCATACTATTGGTTGCATGGGCTATTACAATTACTTTCGCCTCCTCAGGTCATTCTTTTGCGTATTGCCAAATCATTACAAAATTAATCTCTTAAAGAAACAGGTAGGTGTAGTGAACATATGGGCAAGACAGTTACCAAAAGTTTTTTTTTTTATTAGGCAAAAATCTTTAGGCCTAAAAAAAAAAAAAAAACCCAGGAAAAAAGGGCCTCTTCTTAGTCTTCATCCTAGACAGAGGAGACAAATTGTGGGAAATATTAGGTTACTATAGTTCTGTAAACATGTGCACAAAATTATCACTTTTCACAAATCATATCAAACATAATGCTCAATGCAAATCTTTATGTTGGACATTTAAATTATGCTAAATAGTCAGCATGAGACAGGAAATGACAGCATAGGCCTACTGCTGATGAATTTACATTTTCCATCAAACACCCAGGCATAGACATATTGCATGTGGACTCTGTTTAACTGCATTAAAATTGTTTACTAAGTTAATGTCATATCATCCACCCATTTGTCAGCTGTTCTATGTAGTGCTACTTACTGTAAAAAAAAGCTCAGTGGCGCAGACGAGCCTCCCCCCCTGTATCAAAAGGCTGAGCCTTAAAGGGATCCTTTGAATGAAGTCTTCCTCTGTGCCCCTCCACATTTCGTTAGGCACCAAGACCCGCTCATCTCCTTGCAGGAGTAGGGTATAGTGGTCCGGCCCGGCGCTCACACCCTCCACAACCACCTCCCGCCTTGCAGCGCCAGAATCCATGATCTGTAAAAAAAATAAAAACACAGCATTGTTGCAGGTGATATCCTACAATACAAACCCCCTGCCCCCAAGTCTACACCAAGTTTGAGGTGTATTTATTTTAAACAAAGACAGCATATTTTAATAATTGTCATTCTTATGACTTACTGTGATGCGGGAATAGACTGTTGTGTTCCATTTGAGACCAAACCCCTCCCGCACAGATGCCTTCAGATGTGTAATGAACAAGTATCTATTGATATCAAGAGGTGTCAAGGCAGCCTCCCTCCACAAGGCCACTGCCACTGGCCTTGATCCATTTTTAAGCTTGATATCGACTACAGGTACCACCTGGCCCCCAGAGTTAACCTGTCGTGGAGCTGAAATCTGTGAAAACAGAAACATGCAGACAAAAATGGAAAAGTTAGGGCTGTGCAATTTAACCAACCATATTAGGTTTGAGCAATCCACTTTTTCTAATTGAATCAAGTAAGGTTAAGAATATATACTAAATTCACAAAACATGAATTTAAACAAAATCATGTTTTTCTGTTAAAGACAATGAAAATCGCGTTGCATTTAGAGATTTGGAAACCAACCCAACAGAATGGACTAACATATAATTAACTGTATACTTACGGAGTCCACAAAGCCCTGCAGGGTTATGAACCCCTCTGCAGGTGGGGAATGAGCATCACCAGTCTCCATGGGGAAGCTAGGGGGGAACAGGGCTTTCTCTCCCCTCTCCACAACTTCTGTGCTTATATTCATATGGTTTGTTCTAAATATCTCGGTGCCAGGCCCAAAGTAAGCCCTGGACCCCCTGATTGAGATTCTAGAAAAGGCGTATGACTGTCCTTTTATTAACTTGTGGGCCTGCTCTTCGGGGGGGGTGATCGTATAGACCCGCACCCCATCAGTAAGTGCTGCCACCATAACTGACCCCATATGGGCTGTTAGGGTGGGTACGAAGTTGAAAGATTTTGCCTGAGGGCGCTGAACTGTGGCAACACAGGCCAGTTTAATGGTGCTCTGCCGGTAGGGCATCGCTCGTCCTGGATCCATCTAAAAGGAAAAGGAAAATAAGATTTAAATGTGCTGTTATCTTTTACCTTTACCAAGGGAATCACTTCTCATCATCATCATTAACATCTGCACAACTATTAAGTTACAAAAAAAGAGTCATAATGAACAGGAAAAAAACGTAAAGAAAATTTTATATTTGTATAGCCCATATTATTTAGGAATTAGTGCCTGCAAATTGTATTGACACGGTTAACGTTAACCTCCGATACAGACGCTACTTGAAATGAAGACAAAATGTTCTGATAAGAGTTTAGCTGATGGCGATGACACCAAAGTTCAGTCCGACCTAACTCTTAACGTTATGTCGAGAGCTGGAACTTTAACGTCTCAACGGACGAACTACATTTGTAAAGAAATATATTCATTATGAACAATATCGTTTAACTGAAATACAATTGCAAACGTCAACGACCGACAGTTCAGCCCGACTTGGAGAACTCTTAACGTTATGTCGAGAGTTGGAACTTTAACGTCTCGACGGACGAACTACATTCGTAAAGAAAATTATATATTTGTATAGCCCATATTCATTATGAACAATATCGTTTAACTGAAATACAATTGCAAACGTTAACGACCGACAGTTCAGCCCGACTTGGATAACTCTTAACGTTATGTCGAGAGTTGGAACTTTAACGTCTCGACGGACGCTAGCTAAGATCAGCTAACAGCTAGACTGAGGTGATCTTTTAGCTGCTACTGATTAGATGTCCGAGACCAAAATCGGGGACATAATCCCCAAAATGTGAGGAAAAAACGGGGACATTTTCAGTTTGACGATCAATCTGATTGAAATACATACAAGTTTTATCTTTTAAAAAAAAACGGGGACATGGGTAGTTTTTCTGTATTTGCCCGGGGACAGGCAACCACAAAAGGAGACTGTTCCCTGAAACCGGGGAAGTCTGGTCATCCAAAACTAGTCTAACACTAGCAGATTGTTATACATTCCATAAGAAAATAATCATATATAACTTTTAAAGTCTGAGATGAACAATATCGTTTAACTTAAATACAATTGCAAACGTCAACGACCGACAGTTCAGTCAGACTTGCATAGCAGCTTGCTAACTCTTAACGTAGCAGAGCTATGTTGAGAGCCTAGCTGCTAGACGTTAACGTTTCCACAGACCCTTGTCGAGACCAGTTAGCACATTAAATAATACAAAATAATAATAATAATAATAATAGGAACTTACGCTAACCGAGTCATTTTACAGCATTACATTAAAAAATAAAATAATAACAGAAACTTACCTTGGGTGTTAAAAGTTGAGTGTGGTGTGAGAAGTTGAGTGAGTTGAGTAGAGTTGTGTGACCGCAGCTGCCAAACAGATCTGTCAGAATGAGGATAGAGGAATATGTGAGGAAAAAACGGGGACATTTTCAGTTTGACGATCAATCTGATTGAAATACATACAAGTTTTATCTTTTAAAAAAAAAAAAAAAACGGGGACATGGGTAGTTTTTCTGTATTTGCCCGGGGACAGGCAACCACAAAAGGAGACTGTTCCCTGAAACCGGGGAAGTCTGGTCATCCTAAACTAGTCTAACACTAGCAGATTGTTATACATTCAATAAGAAAATAATCATATATAACGTTTAAAGTCTGAGATGAACAATATCGTTTAACTTAAATACAATTGCAAACGTCAACGACCGACAGTTCAGTCAGACTTGCATAGCAGCTTGCTAACTCTTAGCTGCTAGACGTTAACGTTTCCACAGACCCTTGTCGAGACCAGTTAGCACATTAAATAATACAAAATAATAATAATAATAATAGGAACTTACGCTAACCGAGTCATTTTACAGCATTACATTAAAAAATAAAATAATAATAGAAACTTACGTTGGGTGTTAAAAGTTGAGTGTGAGAAGTTGAGTGAGTTGAGTAGAGTTGTGTGACCGCAGCTGCCAAAAGTGAGGAAAGAGGAATATGGCTCTGGAAATCTGACGTCTTTATTAACAGAAAGAGCGCGAAGAGATGAAGAAGTACAGCGCGCATGCGCACTGAACTAACGGACAGCTTGAAGAGAGCTTACGGCCGCCATATTGGTAGGGGCAACATTCCCTCGTAAATGATTATGGCCTGGTGAGCTGATGAGTTTTGGGCTATAAAGTCCTTAAAGTCATAAATATTTCAATCGATGGGCATAAATTATATGTCATGGTTACAAGTAGCAAAACTACGTGAAGAAAACAACAACAAAAAAAATAACACCAAAATCTTAACAATAATTCTCGGATTTATTTAAATATTTGACATAGGGCCTATAGTTTCATAAAAAAAAACATGACTTGATGGCCTATAGTTTCATAAAAAAACTATGACTTGATGGTTTTGATGGTTTAAAATAGGATGACTTCATGACGCCATTCTGCCACTTTAATAAAGTGCTACATGAGTAGGCTAATGTTAGCCTACATTTCAGAATTAATTTGCCTTCAATTCACAACAAGGCTAACTTACTTTCATAAAATTACACAGGTTAAGACTGTAGCCTATGAATAGGCTAATATTCTGTGCAACGCATATAATCATAATGACACACCCTGCAAAAAATTAAATCTAACCAAGCGTTAGTAGCCTAATCTTATATTCAGATAAAAAAATCTATCATGATGGCGAGGTCTGGGTGTGTGTGTGTAGGCTATAGGCCTATGTGTGTAGGCTACGTGTATGTAGGCTACTCGCGTGTGTGTGTGTAGGCTACGTGTGTGTGTGTGTGTGTGTGTGTGTGTGTGTGTATAGGCCTATGTGTGTAGGCTACGTGTATGTAGGCTACTCGCGTGTGTGTGTGTGTAGGCTACGTGTGTGTGTGTGTGTGTGTGTGTGTGTGTGTGTGTGTGTGTGTGTGTGTGTGTAAAATCTATCATGATATGGCGAGGTCTGGGTGTGTGTGTGTGTGTGTGTAGGCCTGTGTGTGTAGGCTACGTGCGTGCGTGCGTGTGTGTGAGTGTGTATGTGTTTACACTAACCCCTGTGGCAGGATTGTCTGGCGAGGTCTGGGTGTGTGTGTGTGTGTGTATAGGCCTATGTGTGTAGGCTACGTGTATGTAGGCTACTCGCGTGTGTGTGTGTAGGCTACGTGTGTGTGTGTGTGTGTGTGTGTGTGTGTGTGTGTAAAATCTATCATGATATGGCGAGGTCTGGGTGTGTGTGTGTGTGTGTGTGTAGGCCTGTGTGTGTAGGCTACGTGCGTGCGTGCGTGTGTGCGTGCGTGCGTGCGTGCGTGCGTGTGAGTGTGTATGTGTTTACACTAACCCCTGTGGCAGGATTGTCTGGCGAGGTCTGGGTGTGTGTGTGTGTGTGTATAGGCCTATGTGTGTAGGCTACGTGTATGTAGGCTACTCGCGTGTGTGTGTGTAGGCTACGTGTGTGTGTGTGTGTAAAATCTATCATGATATGGCGAGGTCTGGGTGTGTGTGTGTGTGTGTGTAGGCCTGTGTGTGTAGGCTACGTGCGTGCGTGCGTGCGTGCGTGCGTGCGTGCGTGCGTGTGAGTGTGTGTGTGTTTACACTAACCCCTGTGGCAGGATTGTCGCTCTCCAAGATGATCTCAAGCAGTGGAGCTCTGTTCTAGAATCGTTGCTTAAAAGTGACAGTTGGATTCACAGGTCTGGGTGTGTGTGTGTGTGTGTGTGTAGGCCTGTGTGTGTAGGCTACGTGCGTGCGTGCGTGTGTGCGTGCGTGCGTGCGTGCGTGCGTGCGTGCGTGCGTGCGTGTGAGTGTGTGTGTGTTTACACTAACCCCTGTGGCAGGATTGTCGCTCTCCAAGATGATCTCAAGCAGTGGAGCTCTGTTCTAGAATCGTTGCTTAAAAGTGACAGTTGGATTCACAGGGCAGTGTTCTAACTAGACTGGGAACTGAGAGTTCTGGCTCATTATGACATCACATTCTCCATTAAAGTCTATGGGGGAAAAATACACTTTTAATTACAAATATCTCAAAAAGTATAAACTTCTCAAAAATGTCAAATAGATTGTCTAGTAGATATTTGGAAGATCTACGGAACGGTGTTTCAACCAAGTTTGTACGTTAAGCGGTTCGGGCTGAATAGCGCGCACAAAAAGATAAAAAGAATAATAATAATAAGAAGCGACCGGATTTCAATAGAGGGGATGCATCCCCTCTAATTAAAGCATCGCCTAAATGATGTCATAAAAGGTGAAAATTAAGAGTTAAAATTCGAAGACAAAGTGGAATGTCTGTTTCTATCCTTGTTCAAACAAGTTAAGCACATTTTTTTTTTTACATCCAATTCCAGCATGGTTTAGGTTCTTGTAGCGGGCCTATACTGTAAGTGAAGCTCCGACTAAATTATGATGTCAATAAAATGTGAAAATGGAGGGTATAAATTTGAAGACGACGTGGAATGTCTATTTCTATCCCTTTTCTATCAATCTAAGCAACCAAAAAAATAAATAAATAAAAATGTAACAATCAAATCCAGTGAGAATACACAAGACACAGTACTAGCATAACTCCTATCAATATAAACTAAGAATGCACACTCCTAATGAAAAAATGAGATCAAGATTTTCATGTTACTGCATGAAATCCATGTTAAGACTACATTACTGTACATAAAGGCAGGGATGACACTTTTAAATGAAAAAAGTATTAGCCTACAGGCCTAGATTAAGAAATAGCTAGGCTAATATAATTTTGTCTACTACAAAGGGGGTCTGTTTAACCTTTAAAACACTTAAAGGTCAGAAAACTGAGGATATTATCTAGGATCTGCTATTTTCCAAGTGTGTTTTGACAGTTTGTGCTCATAAAACCATTAAATTGAAAGAAAAGGCAAAAAATCACAAATCGTTCTGCATATTAGGGCTACCCTCAAACAATGTCTGAAAAAATGACAAATATGATGATGAAAATTTGAAGACAAAAAAAATCTTGTTATTTAACATCTGTACAAGCAATTTCTGCAAAAAAATCAAAATTAACATCCAAATCCAGCGAGAACTTGTTTTCTGACACAGCGCACTGTACTACCTGGTTAAGATGTGTTAAAAGCCTTCAGTTTTTATTGTAGAAGCATACTCTCACACTGAAAATTGTAGAAAAATGTAACCTTCAACTCAAGTGAATTTTAAGGTGGGGAAAAAAATTTGCTGACTGAGAAATAATTATTCACACACGCATGCACACACACACACACACATACACAGGCACACACTCACACACATGCAGGCACACACTCACACACACACACACACACACACATACACGCATGCGCACACACACACATATGCAGGCACACACTCACACACACGCACACACACAGACACACACACACAGGCACACACACACAGATACACAGAGAGAGAGAAAGAGAGAACACACACACAGGTCTCACACAGTGCTGCATCTCACAAAACGTACTCAAAGATGTGTGTGTGTGTGTGTGTACACTGTGCATCTGTGTGTGTGTGTGTGTGTGTGTGTGTGCACTGTGCATCTCTGTGTGTGTGTGTGTGAGGTGTGTGTAGATGTGTGTGTGTGTGTGTGTGTGTGTGTGAGAGAGGGTGTGTGTGTGCATGCGTGTGGGTGTGTTTGTGCATGTATTTGTGTAATTTGTTATGTACATGTGTGTGCTGGTACGTGTGTAGGTATGTGTCTGTGTGTGTGTATTTATGTGTGTGTGTGTGTGTGTGTGTGTGTGTGTGCCTGTGCTTGTCTGTGTTTGTGCGTGTGTGTGTGTGTGTGTTCCTGCATCTTTGTGTGTGTGTGTGTGTGTGTGTGTGTGTGTGTGTATGACCATAGAATCCAGCACACAGAGCAACCATTCTCTTTTAAAACATATATATTTGGAAACTAGTTGATTAAAGGTTTCTAATGATGTCACTTATATGTTTCTAGGACAAAAACTAGCAGAGATTGAGATGTTTGGAACAGTTTTTCAAATCCCCAGGGGGGGATATAAACTCCATATAAACACCATCTATTGGCCGATGGGTATACAGTCCTGAATGTACACATAAATCCATTTGTTTTTTTTAGCCCCCCATGGATGAAATTCCACAAAACTTGGCATACTCACAGATGGTGTCAGGTTAATCATACACATGACATTTGGTGCAGTTCATAACATCTAATCTGAAGATAGTGGCAATTAAAGCAATATTACATTGCACTTTCAATTTTTACCATGGGGGTGCAGATCACAAATGACTGGTTATAAGCTAAGTTGATGCGAGCTCTGAGACCAACATACCATGAACATTTTGTCATCCTCGTTGCCACGGTGCAGGTACTTATGTAGGAAAAACTGCAATTTTTGGGCTTCGGGTGGGGGCAGCGCGGGGGTGGAGTGACCCCCGGGGACGAAACAAAATTTTTCCGCAGAAGTCTACTGGGGCTACATGCCCACCAAGTTTCATGTGCCCCGGTGTTACGGTGTCCCGGGAATCGTTGACCAAAAATTCAGGATCGATGACGGGAAAAAAGAATAAAAAATGTGCGGGAAAGAAAGGAGCATTCTCAACCCGTACCATCTGTAGCACAAAAACTCGAAATTGACTGATGCTAAAAAAAACAATGTTTTCACCTGCCGTGTCTCGCCTTAACATTGACTATGGAGCACTTTATTAACACCGTTACACGTGCGTGTGCATAGGTATAGATGTGTGTCTGAGAGCAATTCTACAGGACACAGGGTGTGTGTGTGTGTGTGTGTTTGTGTGTGT
>NC_084994.1:5524115-5526615 GCF_963854185.1 Sardina pilchardus
GTTAAAAAATACAGTATTATACAGTATTATTCTCCTACACACAGAAGATCAGCCTGACGGTGTGTGTGGTAAAAATACAGTATTATACAGTATTATTCTCCTACACGCAGAAGATCAGCCTGACGGTGTGTGTGGTAAAAATACAGTATTATACAGTATTATTCTCCTACACGCCGAAGACCAGCCTGACGGTGTGTGGTAAAAACACAGTATTAATCCATAAAAAGACTAGCCTGACGGTGTGTGATAAATACAGTATTAGTCCATAATACAGTATTAGTCCATAAAAAGACCAGCCTGACGGTTGTGTGGTAAAAATACAGTATTAATCGCCGGAGACAGGTTACAAACACACAAGCATCCCAGGCGAGCATGAGAGCAACAAGTCTGCCCTAGATGTTCTCTGAAGAGCTGGGTTTTTGCCATTGTCTGTAGTAGTGCTACGTACAGTATATTGTTTAATCACTGGAACTATCCCCACAGGTGCACGAGCGTGAGTTTTTAACCATTCTGAGCAGACATTTAACAGCTGAAATGTAATTTTAATCACTGGATCTTTCCCCCGCAGGTGCATGAGTGTAAGTTTTTAACCGTTCTGAGCAGACATTTAAAGAGTCACTTCACCCCTTAACTCCACCCACTTCACATTTCTGAAAACGACTTTCAAAATGGGCGAGACGTTCTGAAATTTGGAGAGAGAGTGCAGCACTGCTGCAACCAATTAACCATGGTGATTTCGTGTCAATCTGGGAATGAGTGCTGCAGACATGGCTTATCACAGGTACGCTAATCAGGGCAGCAGGTGTTGGGGCGTTTCAGTCCTAATTTGTAACGACCCGGTGACGTAGTGTCGGACTAGAAGTGCAGGACAACGTCAGCATTCCAATAGTATTTTGGACCAACATGCCATGGCATGTTTTCAAACTGTAGTATGCGCGAGAGAGCAATATCTCCAATACAAAATCAGACGAAATGTCTTGTCAATATTAACCCTGGTAATAGTACAGTTCACCACTTATGAGTATTTTCAATCAATCAACAGCTCAAAAAACCTATTTTAGGGTGCAGTGACCCTTTAACAGCTGAAATGTAATTTTAATCACTGGATCTTTCCCCCGCAGGTGCATGAGTGTAAGTTTTTAACCGTTCTGAGCAGACATTTAACAGCTGAAATGTCATTTTAATCACTGGAACTATCCCCACAGGTGCACGAGCGTGAGATTTTAACCGTTCTGAGCAGACATTTAACAGCTGAAATATTAATTCTAATCACTGGATCTTTCCCCCGCAGGTGCACGAGCGCACGCACTCCGGGGAGCGTCCGTACGCGTGCGCCTACTGCGGCAAGACCTTCGTCACGCCGAGCCACGTGGCGGCGCACGAGAACACGCACACGGGCGAGAGGCCCTACGCCTGCGAGCAGTGCGGCAAGCGCTTCTCCCAGCGCCAGGCGCTCACGCGGCACCTGCGCATCCACACGGGCGAGAAGCCGCACGCCTGCGACACCTGCGGCCGCCGCTTCCTGCGCAGGGAGGACGTGGAGCGCCACCAGCGCACGCACCTGGGGGAGCGAGCGCACCCCTGCTCACGCTGCGACAAGGTGTTCGCCACGGCGGAGTACCGCGACGTCCACGAGCGCACACACGCAGGGGAGTAGGGGTCACACACCTGCGCACGCACACAGAGAGGGGAGTAGGGCGCACACACACCTGCGCACGCACACAGAGAGGGGAGTAGGGGCCACACACACCTGCGCACGCACACAGAGAGGGGATTAGGGCGCACACACACCTGCGCACGCACACAGAGAGGGGAGTAGGGGCCACACACACACCTGCGCACGCACACAGAGAGGGGAGTAGGGCCACACACACCTGCGCACGCACACAGAGAGGGGAGTAGGGGCCACACATACCTGCGCACGCACACAGAGAGGGGAGTAAGGCGCACACACCTGCGCACGCACACAGAGAGGGGAGTAGGGGCGCACGCACCTGCGCACGCACCTGGGTGAGCCAGCGCACCCCTGCTCACGCTGCCACAAGGAGCACCGTGACGTCCACGAGCGCACGCACGCATGGAGGGGAGTAGGGTCGACACACCTGCGCTGCTCGTTACTGCGGATCATCCATTGAACGTCCATTAACACAATTACACTGTGTGTGTTTTGGGAATCATCCATTGAGCGTCCATTAACACAATTACACTGTGTGTGTTTTTCTGTTTTGTTTTGTTTTTTTTGTACAGTTTTTTGTATTTCTAGGTAATATTTGGATATTTGAAGTGAACTAAAAGCAGCAGTAAGAGATCAGCAAGAATGGCTGGCATGTGAATGGGGAAAAAAATGTGTCAATAAAGAAAAGGTTATCAAAACATGTTAAAACTATCATGATTTAATGATGGCTCGACAATGTTAAAGGAATTATCCGGAGTAAAATGCACTTTAGATCAATTTAGGGATGATTGGGAGTACATACGTTGAGTTGACATCACATCATGT
>NC_084994.1:5531615-5554115 GCF_963854185.1 Sardina pilchardus
CAGCCCCTGTAAACACATGCGCACAGACACACTGCAACGGTACATGGTACAAACGAAACAGCTCCTGCTGCTCAATATGCAGACCTGAACGGCGATAGGTCGGTACATCTGTCGTTTTATAGTTTGCAAGTTTCTCTCTAGTGCCGCAAACTGTACACACGTTAATCACATTATACACTTTAGTCACATTGAGGGCATTAGTCACATTACACACGTTAGTCACATTATGGTCGTTAGTCGCATTACACACGTTAGTCACATTAAGCACGTTAGTCACATTACACACGTTAGTCACATTACACATGTTAGTCACATTAAGCATGTTAGTCACATTACACACGTTAGTCACATTAAGCACGCAAGTCACATTACACACGTTAGTCACATTAAGCACGTTAGTCACATTAGACACGTTATTTGCATTACACACGTGATTCGCATTACACACGTTATTCACATTAAGCACGTTAGTCACAGAGAAGCTGTGCATGGGCCCTATGACCTCTGTAAAATATCGGCGCATCCTCGCTAATGTACCAAAGTGCAGATAGGTTGATGTGCTGTATATGCAAACATGTGTAAGTGTCTTCTGTCTTCTCTCCTGTAGAGGGAGCTGACCACAAAGCGGAACAGAGCTCCTCTTCAAAACCCAAACTGACCCAGGTACCGGGAGTGCTGGCCCTTTTGCAATTAGCTTTTCAGGTCAAGTGCCTATGTGGGGCGATTAAAAAAAGTAAAAAAAAAGATCTGTACTAAATATGTCCCTATCCCATAAAGTGTATATTGAGGCTCCGGGGGATTTAGCCCCCAATTGAGATTACACTGAGGTGTTGACGTGAGTAGTCTCATTTCCCCCAGGTGAGATTATACTGATGATGTGAGTAAAGTCTCGTTTCACCCAATTGAGATTACACTAATGATGTGAGTAGTCTCGTTTCACCCAGTTGAGATTACACTAATGATGTAAGTAGTCTCATTTCACCCAGTTGATATTACACTAATGATGTGAGTAGTCTCGTATCACCCAGTTGATATTACACTAAGGTGTTGATGTGAGTAGTCTCGTTTCACCCAGTTGAGATTACACTAAGGTGTTGACGTGTGTAGTCTCGTTTCACCTACTTGAGATTACACTAAGGTGTTGACGTAAGTAGTCTCGTTTCACCCAGTTGAGATTATACTGATGATGTGAGTAGTCTCGTTTTACCCAGTTGAGATTACACTAAGGTGTTGACGTGAGTAGTCTCGTTCCACCCGATTGAGAATACACTGATGATGTGAGTAGTCTCGTTTCACACAATTGAGATTATACTGAAGACGTGAGCAGTCTTGTTTCACCCAATTGAGATTACACTAAGGTGTTGATGTGAGTAGTCTCGTTTCACCCAGTTGAGATTATACTGATGATGTGAGTAGTCTCGTTTCACACAATTGAGATTACACTAAGGTGTTGATGTGAGTAGTGTCGTTTCACCCAGTTGAGATTACATTAAGGTGTTGATGTTAGTAGTCTCATTTCACCCAGTTGAGATTATGCTGATGATGTGAGTAGTCTCGTTTCACCCAATTGAGATTACACTAAGGTGTTGACGTGAGTAGTCTCGTTTCACCCAATTGAGATTATACTGATGATGTGAGTAGTCTTGTTTCACCCAATTGAGATTATACTGATGATGTGAGTAGTCTCCTTTCACCCAGTTGAGATTATACTGATGATGTGAGTAGTCTCGTTTCACCCAATTGAGATTATACTGAAGACGTGAGTAGTCTTGTTTCACCCAATTGAGATTACACTAAGGTGTTGATGTGAGTAGTCTCGTTTCACCCAATTGAGATTATACTGATGATGTGAGTAGTCTTGTTTCACCCGGTTGAGATTATACTGATGATGTGAGTAGTCTCGTTTCACCCAATTGAGATTACACTAAGATGTTGACGTGAGTAGTCTCGTTTCACCCAATTGAGATTATACTGATGATATGAGTAGTCTCGTTTCACCCAGTTGAGATTACACTAAGGTGTTGATGTTAGTAGTCTCGATTCACCCAGTTGAGATTATGCTGATGATATGAGTAGTCTCGTTTCACCCAATTGAGATTACACTAGGTGTTGACGTGAGTAGTCTCGTTTCACCCAATTGAGATTATACTGATGATGTGAGTAGTCTCGTTTCACCCAGTTGAGATTACACTAAGGTGTTGATGTTAGTAGTCTCGTTTCACCCAATTGAGATTATACTGATGATGTGAGTAGTCTCGTTTCACCCAGTTGAGATTACACTAAGGTGTTGATGTTAGTAGTCTCGTTTCACTCTCAGACTTCGCTGGTCTCGTCTGAAGGTCTGGTGGCTCCTGCAACTGATGATGATGATTATGAAGATGATGGCGACACTGTCGTCTTCGACGACGACGACGACGACGAAGATTATGAAGATGATGGTGACACTGACGACGATGATGATGACGAAGAGTATACAGACTACAGTCGTGCAGGTGAGGTGTTTTCTGCATAGTATGTCCACAGCCTATAACATTCCACAGACACATTTTCATAACCTCAAAATAGAGTGCCTGAAAAACATTACCCCTCTCCAGTTTTTGAACACGATGATCTTCAACACCATTGAGAACGTTTGAATGTAAATTCAATAACAAACACCAACTTCCGTTTATGTAGCGATTAATCAAGGCCACAGGTCATCTCACATCACAATAATGATACAGATCAATGTATTGCACATTTTATGTAAATTCAACGAAAAAATAGTTGATATAATTTAACCACATGGAAAGGCCTATTCTTACTAAATTTTTAAATGTACAGTCAACTCAAAAAGTATTGGAACACTAATACCCTAAAGTTGACAATATAAAATCATTTTTTAATGAAAAAAATAGGAAATATTCAACCTTTAAGGACATCAATTTTCTTTGTGAATGAATAATGTATCGTAAATAAATAAATGTTTGCCTTAAAATACAGGGGTCATAAATATTGGAACGCCTACATTGCATTGCATTGAGCTCAATGAGAATGAAACCAGCTAATAGACTAACTGAAATATCTTTATCTGGGTGCATAGTGTCCTGGATACATATGTGTCTCTCTCTCCTGTTCTGGGGCAACCGTGGCCTACTGGTTAGGGCTTCAGGCTTGTAACTGGAGGGTTGCCGGTTCGATCCCCAACCAGTCCACAGCTGAAGTGCCCTTGAGCAAGGCACCTAACCCCTCACTGCTCCCCGAGCACCTCTGGTTGGGCAGGCAGTTCACTGCTCTGGGTTAGTGTGTAATTCACCTCACTGTGTGCTGTATGTGTTCACTAATTCGGTTAAATTGGGTTAAATGTAGAGACTGAATTTCCCTCACAGAATCAAAAAAGGATACAATCTATTCTATTCTGTTCTTGCAGTGAAGACAAGAAAGAGAGGAAAGTCCAGAATAGACCAGACCAGGACTTCCTCTGGAGCCATTCAAGCTTACCTGCTGCAGGTACTGGGTTTTGGATTTACACCTGAATGATAGTTGTGATAATGGTAGTATGTTAGTAAAAGTGGCGTCCGCACCTTTGTCTTGCTTGCTTTGTAAATCCAGAAAAAGAAGAGAAGTCGCACACCAAAGCTGAATTATAAGAACTTGTATTATTAACATAAACCAAAACATTTTTCTGTCTTTGGCTCATTATATATGTTTCAGTTTATGTTATTAATACAAGTTCTTATAATTCAGCTTTTGTGTGCGACTTCTCTTATTTTTCTGGATAATGGTAGTATGGTATTATATCATAATATATCATCAAAAAGTGCCACACTCTGGCTCCCTGTAGCCTGGCTAGCGCCCACCACTTCTCAAATGAGATGTGGTCTGGCAACCAGACGTTCATTTTCTCGTATTTGAAAAAAGGCCCAGATCCGTTCATTGGGCACCACGGATGTCTATCAAATGCGTCTCTGCATAGCTCATCATGGTCTTGCTTTCTCCCCTGTTCTGTGATTGGCCACCAACATCAGGCGAAAATGGGGGCGTTAGTTTCCAGACTGCCTTAGCAGCGTGAAAGAAATCACCGCGCAAGGCAGTATGGGAACACCCAGGCTAGGCTCCTTGTGTTACTAAACAAAATATGTTTTGGCCTGTAAGGCTTTTATCCGATTTTTCAAGACCCGTCTGAAAATTCTTAATTATAATATGGTGTGGTAATCCCACATAGTTTATGTCTACTCTGTTTAGAATCGATAGCATCACCAAACTGAAACCATCTGTATGACCACAACATTTCTATCAATTAACGTTAGCGATAGAGAGCGAAAGCAAAGTCCTTTCTAGGAAAGCCCTTTGACGGCCATCTTGGTAACATGTTTCGGACAGTTATTTTAGGTAGAACCGTGCATGCTCAAAGCTTCATGACACCAACTTTATTTGGCGCTCAAACTGCTAGATCACAATAATACACACTGTCGCAAAATGTTGACTACGCTCGCGCCAGTGCCACCATGTGATTGGCACAACATTTGCACATGTCGGCTTTTGCCAGCGGACCGGGCATAAGATGGGTAGACAACAGCCATATTCTCAGTCACTTTGTGGTTAGAGTCGGGGCATTCACGATTGCGAAACCTGGCATGGTGAGAGGTGGTTTTGAAAATAATGGTCCAGCTTAACCAATCATATTGGTCAGGGATTTCCGACATTTCTTACAATACTTTTACAATACTTAACATTCTGCCAAAAAAATGTATCGGCAATCAGGAAACAATCTATGTGAGCCTGCTTTTGCTGTACATAAATGTACACAATTCTTCCAACTGCCATTTTTGATGATTGATGATCACTTTTGAAGTGTTGCTACTACCGTTTACCACAGTCATTTTCAATGACAAAACTATATAGAATTATCCCCTCTCGTCACTGATTGGGCAAGTAATATGCCAACCGATGAAAATGTTGAATGTTGGTGTTCCTAGTATCTCTCTGAGAGGACAGGTCCAGGCTACCTGATCCCCAGAACAATTACAATATCTTCTCAAAGCTCTTTAACAATGTCAAGGATGAATCCCTAACAGAGCCGTTTCAAGGCAAAATTGATAATATAGGTTTTTCAGTCCGATCCAGAAGTATAACATTAAAAAGTATGAGTCGTGAGTTGCAACAGTAGTCTCCTTCTGTGTAGTCTTTGCATATGTAATATTGATTAAAAAAAAAAAATCACTCCCTTTAGGACCCAGCAATGGACTTGGCGGCACCACCCCCTGTAAGGAAGAGGCGACCGATAACCAGTATTGTCTGGCATCACTTCACGGTCAGCTCAGCGGATCCGACTAAAGCTATCTGCAAGTTATGCAAGGCCATCATCGGCCGAGGCAGAGACAAGAGAAAGCTCTCGACGACCCCCATGCATAACCATTTACAATGCAAGCACTCCGCTCTGCCCAAGACTCCGCCGGCGCAGGGCCATACACCACCCACTGATCTATAAAGAATACCTGGATAGAGCATCTACGTCAAAATTCTGAAGCCTACATGGGGGCGGCCATTATGGGACCACTTGCCATAGGAATGCATAGACAGTAAGACCTTGTTTACACGTGTCTAGAGTTTGAAAAAAACGGATATTTTGATATGCGTTTGTTTTAATAATCGCGTTTACACGGCATTCGATTAAAACATATATCCATACACACTGGAATGCAAAACTATTCCAAATACGAATGTTTACAGAATGACGTCTACTTCTAGGCTACATCTGCGTGCCTTGCCCTACCCCCTTTCAGTTCATGGCAGGTGAGGAAAGACGCTAGTTTACCAGTGTATTAGTTAATCAGTTTGGCCAAATTGACAACGTGTTGGAATGGACGACACAGTATGAAAGAACTAATATGAGATGGAGATGAACGGTCAGTTAGGTTATATCAGGGCTGAGCGTGACAGTCACGCAATTTGACCCATTCTCACACAACACGCCATACATTTCTCACACTTATTTTCCCCTTTCAGTATTATTTTCAGGATAATAAACTTTGGTCCTTGTCTTGCCTTGCCGTAGTTCGAGCAACTCTGATTGACTGACCGCAATAACGAATCCATCAGTCTTTTGTGCCTAAATCTAACCAACCACGGAAGCCAAAACGCAATATAAACCAATGAGAAGCAACGTAAGGCGGGCCTTGGCGTTGAGCGCTGAGTCCCACATTTAAAAAGATCTACTTGCTAGATTTTGTTCACTGTTGATTCGGTTACATGCTGCCACTCAGACATGCCACCTCTACGACATGCTTCCATTTAAACATGCCTCTATTTTCGACATGCTGCCAATACACATTTTAGTAGCCTACCCCCATTCCGACAGTTTACAAATCCTGTTTCAAGTCAATTTAACGGACCCTATAAGCCCGACGGACGCAAAGTGCGTCAAAAAACACACCCATTCTTCTCTGTTAGGCTACTTCTCTGTCAAAAAGATAAGGCTTGCATGTCAGATAAAAGAGGAGAGCTAGATCTAGCCATAGATACCAAATACAACATTCTAGGCCATAAAACAGACGAAGTGACAGCAAAATAATAACTTAATTTAGCTCCACTTAGTCCGCGAATAATGAGACAGAGAAGAATGGACTTATATCAATGAAAACTGCTGTCTTTGGTCTTTGCTGTCTATTTATTTATTTTCCGGGGACGTATTCAATGCGGGAGGTGTTGTAGGCTACTGTCAAGGCCGCGCCTAAAGCGATGGGGGGAAAACCCTATATGTCATGCAGTCATCCTAAGTTAAACATTTAAATGTACAAAAATCTGCCACTAACACTTCATGGTCGGCTACTGTCTGTGTGCAAATCGGCGTTGCATGCCAGGCCAACAGCATCCCATTCCCTGTCAAAGTTCAATAGAATATCCGAGAGATTTAGCAGATTTGGGGTCAATTTAAAATCTACGGAAGGCTACACTGAAAACCGAAGTAAGGGCAACGTGGCTAAAATAAATCAAAACTTTATTTCAACACCAGCATTTACACCCACGTCAATAATGGCTATGCGGTGGATGTTAGAAGAACACACCCATGACTGTAAAACATCAGAGCTGTATTGTGATTTTAGTAAAAATGGCTTAGTGAACAGGTGGCTCAGAATGCCTTGTGTCCACATATCCTGCGATCTTACATCCAATCAATAATAATTTTATTCATAGACTACATTTTAATAAAGGAATAGCCTATAGCTATGCCGTGATGTCGGCTAGGCTAAGTGCGGTATCCAGTTGTGTTCACGGACAATGTCATGTCCCAGCTTGTGTTAGTTTGCACATAAGGCCATCAAACTGAAAAGGTCGAGAGGGGACTGTATGAAAGTGTTAGCAGAAAGGTAGCAGAGCAAACACAGCGCGTTTCAATGCAAACTGCATTATTACTCTGTCGTGGCAAAACTGACGAGACCCATAGACAAAACTTATATCAATTTATAACGTGCTAGTTGCTACTTCTCAGACACTGTAATTAATCATGCACAGCGGCCAGAATAGCAAACACACAGCCTACCTTATATTAATACTTGTAAAATCCTCTAGGTTTGGAAATGAATGACTTAATCCAACATGTTATAATCCATAGAGTACGCATATGTTCGCAAGATTTGCTGGCATGCTGGTTACGGTTAGCCTACGTTATGTTGCTTGGCGCCAGTTAGTTGCTGGTGTCACAGGGTGAGACTACTTGGCTACATAAACAACTCTTAATTAATTCACTTAGAAGTCAACAGGCAGTCGCTGCTGAATCTGCGTGAGGTGAGCACGAAATAGTATGCGAAATATTTAAAAATGAATCGCACTATATCAGACAGGTGTGTAGCATGATGCTGCACACACGTGAAATGGAATTGACACACGACACAATCGAACGCGTCATCGTTTTGATACATCTTCACTTTGGAGTGCGTTTGTAAAGATATCCGTTTGGGGGGGGTTAGAACTCCGTCTACGTGTAAACGAAAGGGCCAAACGCATACAAATGTATGCGTTTGTTCAAATATCTAGATACGTGTAAACAGGGCCTAAAAGACAGTAAAAGAATGTTGCCGTTCTGCAACAATGGAATTGGAACACCACGCCGCCATTATGGGACCACTCGGGACAGTTCCATTGGCTTCATTGTTGATGGGTCAGCAACAATGAGATAGTCTATCCAGGTACGACCACCCAACGGCCAAGCAAATTACAGCAGCTTTGGGTGAGATGATTTGCCAGGACCCTTTGCCCGTGTCAGCTGTTGAACACAAGGCGCTCCTGAGGCTCCTGGCTGTGATCGCACCCCAGTACAGGGTGCCCTCCCTCACACATTTCTCACGTACCGTTGAGCCAAACCTGAACAGCAGCTAGAGATGCACCGATTGCAATTTGTTTGGCTGATTCCGATTTTTCATCGGATTTTTCATTCCGATTTTTCTTCAGCTGCAGTATTCCCAGTGTGGGACATTCATTTCACACACTACAATCTCAAACAGTCTGAGGAGATGCACCGATTGCAATTTTTTTGGCTGATTCAATACAATACTGTTCTGATTTAATAAAGCTTCATATTCTTTGTTAAAAAAACTGACTGGTTACTGTTGCTAACTTAAAGGAGGCGGTAATGCGTGAGTTCCACTTACCCCAAGGGATTTTCCCCACAGACTGTATACAGAACACTGAAACTACAGATTGTTTGCGTAGAATTCTAGAAGGAACCAGGAAAATCGTTCACTCCTCAACAGGTTTGAAGGGGGGTGGTAATGCAATAGCCATCCCAATACATCCGCTGTAGTCCAAGTATTCATGAGGACCCAGTATTGAATCGGACCTGTGTGGTCATTTAATCTGATCCATATACCATATCCATCTGATGACTTGTGGTCCTTTAATCTGATCCACATATCATATCTATTCGCTGACCTGTGCTTCTTTAATCTGATCCATATACCATAGCCATCTGATGACTTGTGTTCCTTTAATCTGATCCATATACCATAGCCACCTGATGACTTGTGTTTCTTTAAACTGATCCATAAACCATAGCCACCTTATGACTTGTGTTTCTTTAATCTGATCCATATACCATAGCCATCTGATGACTTGTGTTCCTTTAATCTGATCCATATACCATAGCCATCTGATGACTTGTGTTTCTTTAAACTGATCCATATACCATATCCATCTGATGACTTGTGTTTCTTTAATCTGATATCTGCGAGCGAGGGGGAACATCGAGCACATAACGACAATCTATCGACCCAAGTTTAGTTCCCAACCGTTGCAAGTCTGTTTGTTTTATTGTTCACTTTATTGTTTACCCACTTATGGTTTAACTTTACTCACTTACAGAATAAATAAAAAATATAACACTCAAGCAAACTATCTCCACTTATGGTTTAACTTTATTCAGTTACAGAATACATGAAAAAAACAGTGGCACTGGTAAACTATGAACATGAATTATGTTGATTTAAAAACTGTACTGGTGTGCAAAAGGAAATCCCAAATAAATATAATTGTTAAAAAAAGTATAAACCATGCCCACTTACGGTTACACATCGGAATACAGATAGAAACTAGAAAAGCACTCAGAGAGTGCTGACCTCTGCCTGCATTGTTCTCCTAGGTTGTCATACATTTGAACCTAAACTATTCAGATCGCCACCACGTGGCCATACCATGCCATTACACCACTAAGCAAAATACATAAATGCCTCCGGAATCCCGACGGAATTACGGATCACTCCCAATTTAATTGAATTGTTTTCTTTCTTGGGTGATTTCTGACCTTCCATGAAAATTTCATCGAAATCCATCCATCACTTTTTGAGTTATCTTGCTAACAGACAGACGCCGTTCCCCAATGAAAACATATACCTCCTTGGCTGACGTAAATAATGGCATCGCCGTGCACCTGTAGTATACAGTTGGGTTTATGTTATGGTTATGTACAGCAATGTCATGGATATTAGGTTTGTCACCAGAAGTTCACTAGAAGTTTGCCATTATGGCCCCAGCCGTGGCGCAACTGGCTGGGGCACCTGCACCGCACGCCGGCGACCCGGGTTCGGTTCCCGCCCCGTGGTCCTTTCCGGATCCCACCCCTGCTCTCTCTCCCACTCGCTTCCTGTCATCCTCTCTCTACTGTCCTATCCAATTAAAGGCATAAAAAAAAAAAAAAAGAAGTTTGCCATTATGCAAGCCATTATATGGTGCCAAATGACTGTTAAACACATTTGCTGCTAGTGGAAAACTTGTCATTGTTGCCAGAACTTTGCTGGAAGTTTGCCTGTAGCAGTAGGTCAGCATGCCAACCAGGTCCATGAGATGAGCAGAGAGATCAAAGTCAGACCCTCAGCCATGACGGCGCTCTGCATACAGGCCACTGCTCTTGAAGCGACGGTCACTTAAGACAGAAAGAGAAAAACATATTCAATACCCATGTGTGTACATGTGTGTGTGATCATTAATCTAACGAGTTAATGTGGTGTGTGCGCATACGTGTATGTGTATACATTAGATACTTGCATGTGTGTGTGCCTGCCACTTAAGAAAATAAAGAAATAAACGTGGGAAAGTGTTTAGCTCCCCGTCAGATTCTGCTTTGGCATCACTATCTTGTGGCAGGGTAGCCTATTCCACAAGGTGTGTGTGTGTGTGTGTGTGCATGTGTGTGTGCCTGCCACTTCAGAAAATAAAGAAATAAACGTGGGAAAGTGTTTAGCTCCCCGTCAGGTTCTGCTTTGGCGTATGATCACTATCTTGTGGCAGGGTAGCCTTTGCGATGCGTTTGCTTAACAGGTATTGACCAACAATGTGTTACCTGGTCTGCTATGATTCAGGGTTCACAAAAGAATCACAAATAAACTGTTTTAGAAAGAAAACATTTTTGAGTTTCTATTGTGCAGTTATTAATTAATTCCCGTCATGAAACAAAAAAAATGTGAATTAAGATGGGGCCGTCATAAGAGTCCGCAAGCCAACCCATAACAATTTGCTTAATGTGTGTGTGTGTGTGTGTGTGTGTGTGTGTGTGTGTGTGTGTGTGTGTGTGTGTGTGTGTGTGTGTGTATTACCTGTCGTGATGTTAATAGATGCTACATCAATAGTGAAGCCTAAGGTTGTATTGTGTGTGTGTGTGTGTGTGTGTGTGTGTGTATTACCTGTCGTGATGTTAATAGATGCTACATCAATAGTGAAGCCTAAGGTTGTATTGTGTGTGTGTGTGTGTGTGTATTACCTGTCGTGATGTTAAAAGATGCTACATCAATAGTGAAGCCTAAGGTCGTATTGGCAGCAGCCGTCCTCAGGGTTTCGATGACGTCACTGCTCCGCAGGATCTGAGGGGAGGAGTCTGAGGTCGAGGAGGAAGTGGAGATAGGGTCAAACTCTTCTTGGAGCTCCACCTTTGTCCCCATGACGACGTTTCGTTTAGTCCTTCTGCTCGTTTGCCGCGGACTAAAGTGGAAGTGACACGTGAAGACGTTTACCTTACATCACAATGACATCACAATGGACACGACATGGATGTTCTACACAGAGCCCTAAAGAGAGAGAGAGAGTTGGTTGCGACAGTGCGAGTTCAAAATGTGTTAAAGGTATACTATGCAACGTTTTTCAGTTAATCAATTCGTTCCACACTGTTATATATCATTAAATGAGTCATTGCCGGTCGGACAATGTTTTTTTTCGGCCGCCCTAGTGGTCTGTAGCGGTAGAACCACACTTGCAATTTCAGGAACCTTCGGGCACGCACCCATTGTCCAGTGTCATGTAAAGTCTCATGACACGGCACGGCAGACTGACCAATTGAGGAGTTTTGTAAAATATACATGCTAAAGCTGTAGGGGAAGCTCTGCAGAGAAACATGCAAGCATAAAACGAGCAAAAACGAAAAGCATAAGCTCAAGTGGTTCATGCAAACTTCAAAAAGTTCCGAGAGTTGATTTTCAATTGATTAGAATGCATTGAATACTCTTCAATATTGAGAAACAGAATCAAGAGTTTGGGTGATTTGAAAGTCAAGAAATGCATTGATATACAATATGTATAACACATTGTAGTTATTGTTTAAACAATGTAGTTATGCTACCATTACAACAATACATATTTAATACAACTTCTGACCTCATCATGTAGACTGTTACTTATTGGATGGTGTGTATGTGTCACTCATTTCTTTTGTTGTATAAAACCAATATGGCAGATTCTAACAGCTTGCGTTAGTGACTGTATGTCTGTTTCAAAGGGCTTAACATGGTAAGATGCTGTTTTTACACTGCTTCACCTGTATTCTAACAAAAGCCTTCTCTGTATTAGGCTATCACGGTGTGGCACATTTATCAGGCTTTTAGCCTCTTCATTTATTTGATAAGGAACTGATTAAAACTGATCTCGATACATATACGTTATTATAATAAGGCTATTAATATTATTACTTCACTGTTATTATTTTGATTCAGATTCCTTTTTATTGTCATTGCAAACAAATGCATCAAAATTCCATTGCACCAAGTGAGGACGAATTTCAAGCAATAAAGTCTAGTCTGATCTGGTCTTAGTTTGACGCTGATCTGATTTGGGTCTGGTGTTGATGTGGTTTGAGTCTGATGTTGATGTGGTTTGGGTCTGGTGTTGATCTGGTTTGAGTCTGGGTCTGATCTGTCATTCTAATAGAATGGTTATCTTACCTGAATCCAATGACAACAGTTCTTTTATAGAGTATTCCAAATTTGGTCATGGAAATGTCATTAATCTGAAAGATGGAGGCAGAAATAACAATTAGATTTACATGACTGTAGCTTTTGAAAATGAAATGCACCTAATCCTTTGGTCAACAATGTACAAATACAAGCATATTACAAATAGTATAATCTAATATTTGTCTAATAACATATTATAATCTAACATTTATCTAATATAATTTTCAAAAAATGATTTGAAGAAAAAGAGCATGCAACTTGCCACTCTAACAATGCGCCGTTCCAGTGTCTTGAACTCTTGGCTGGTGCGCCTACGGAGGTTCTCCTCAAACTGGATGTCAGTTTCGAAGGTCACCGCAACACAGAGACTGTCTGAGGGGGGAAAGGAGACCGGAGGTCCTTGAGGGTGTTCACCAAGTCATTCCCCAACCCAGAGCAGAGGGCCCTACAGAGTAACCCAGGCCACCTCCAGAACGGCGTGATGTGCCTAGGTGGTGTAGTGTTCTCTCTCCCCTATCTGTTTCTGCAGGTGCTGGTGATCAGTGTTGCCACAGTTACTTTGAAAAAGTAATCCGATTACTGATTACTGATTACTCCTTTAAAAAGTAACTTAGCTACTTTACAGATTACTCGATTTTATTAGTTACATTCAGCAGCTGACGACAACACTCAACATAAAAAATGACAACTGGGTTTGCCCACACTCGAAAGGCATGGAGTCAGTCTTCACAAGGTCTAGATAGCAGCCGTGTTTGGGCAGCCGTGGTGTACTGGTTAGGGCTTCGGGCTTGTAACCGGAGGGTTGCCGGTTCGATTCCCGACCAGTCCACCACGGTTGAAGTCAGTGCCCTTGAGCAAGGCACCTAACCCCTCACTGCTCCCCGAGCGCCGCTGGTTGGGCAGGCAGCTCACTGCTCTGGGTTAGTGTGTGATTCACCTCACTGTGTGTGTGCTGTGTGTGTTCACTAATTTGGTTAAATTGGGTTAAATGCAGAGAAGCGAATTTCCCTCACGGGATCAAAAAAGTATATATTATTATTATTATTATAAAGTTTTCATACACACTATGTTCACAAGGTTTAGCTAACGTTTCTTTAGCTTCCTTCACATTATGTACTGTGTGTAGGGGGAGCCTATGTTAATGATATATTATTCATATCGTTGTAGTTGAGATTTCTATTTGTGATCCTGCAAGGCGAAACCAGTCGTAAAAGTTGAAAAATTAAATTATTGTGCTCACATGAACGGCCAGAAACTAACTTTCCAACGATATGTATATCGAGGGTATTTGAAAAACTATCGCTAAGATAACCGCATTCAAAGTTGACATGGTTCTCCTGTCACGAAATGCCAGAAAAGGAGAAATGTTCATTTTTTTAAGAGTCAAAAAGAGTCAAAACTTATTGTGTGGCGCAGTAATATCCTCACTCCTGCACTTTCAGTTTCACTTTGGAGTGAGGATATTACTGCGCCGAGTCTAAGCGCTCCCAATTGTTATTCCACCACACAATATAGTTATCCCTCTTACCTGCTTAGAAATGCACCACGTTTAATTTTGTCTCACTATACTTGGTCGTGTGACTACTTGTGTAACTGTATTTTAATAGGGAAAACATGGAGGTGTTTGGTCGCTTCTAACTTCATCTCTGTTTGAATCCTAATGAATGAACTGGGCTAGCTGAGTGCTATCAAAGTTGCGCTGCACATCAGAGCCAGTGAGTGCACACATTGAAACGTGAGAGGTATGTATCAATTCGTCTTAGTTAAGGGAATAGCATAGCTTAATATGAAAAAAAAAAAAAAACGGTGAAGTGTTCCTTTAAGTAATCTAAACAAGGTTAGTGTGTCTCTTATATTAATTGTTGAAAGCTGCTTATGGGAAGTGATTTAAAAAGTTGATTTATGACTAACAGCATTATTATTATGATTATTTGTGTGTGTGTGTGTGTGTGTGTGTGTGTGTGTGTGTGTGTGTGTGTGTGTGTGTGTGTCTTTCCGTATGTGTGTGTATGTGTGTGTTTGGTCACCTGTGACATTGATGAAAGAAACTTGGGCAAACGGTGGTGTGAGTGCTTGTTTCAGAGCTTTCAAAACAGTGCTGTTGCCGGGGAAACAAAGAAGGCCCCCATTTGCAGGCGGAAGGAACAGCTGATGTACTTCTACTTCCAACATGCTCTCTGAGTCATTGCTGAGAGAGAGAGAGACAGAGAGAGAGACAGAGAGCTTGACATGTTTGCTTTGAGAGAGAAATCACTGCATTCCAAGACAAATACTGTTTGTGAAATCAAAGTAAATTCATGTGGAGTGAATAATATGTGTGCAATTTTTGGCACCAAATCGCTTTGTATGTAGCTGAATGTTAAAGCAACTATGGTGACCCATTTTTAAAGATGGCAGCAGCCAATTAAGTACATTGTTGGCTGAAGTAGCTAATCTAGCATTGGATATTAGATAGATAGATAGATAGATAGATAGAAACATAGATAGATAGATAGATAGATACTTTGTTGATGCCCAAGGGGAAATCACAACAAATGGGGCAGTACTTCTCCCCACTCTATGGGTCTTTGTTGTACCCCCATGATTGTAATGAGTGATGTATTATGGGAAGTGTAGTTCCCAGTGGTTAGAACTTTCACATACAATGGCCGGGTTTCCCAAAATCGTTAAGAAGCTCTTAAGTCCTAAGAACTTCTTAGGAGCGTTCTTATAACATTCTTACAACGCTCCTAAGAAGTTCTTAGCACTTAAGAGCTTCTTAACGATTTTGGGAAACCCGGCCAATATCAGTTAGTGGATCAATGGGCCCTAAACTGGGACAGTTTAAGTATCATTGGGTTACGGTAGTTCAAAAACATAAAAGGTTGATTTTTGCTTACACCTTACACACACACTACCTCTGAACTGTGTGACACTTACCTCTGAGAAATTTGGAGAAATTTTGTTAGCTGATATAATGGATCTACATGATGAACCTTTGAGGAACTGTCAATCTGGGTGAAAAAGAAAGCACAATCTATTAAGTGTGTGTGTGTGTGTGTGTGTGTGTGTGAAAGCGTAATCCATCACTTGGCAAGTGAGGTACTCTCTATAGTGAGGTAGAGACGAGGTGTGTGTGTGTGGGGGGGAGGTGTACAAAATGAGGGTATGGGGGAGTTCAAGAGGTACAGGTTTGGTACAAAATGAGAGTATGGGGGAGTTCAAGAGGTACAGGTTTGGTACAAAATGAGGGTATGGGGGAGTTCAAGAGGTACAGGTTTGGTACAAAATGAGAGTATGGGGGAGTTCAAGAGGTACAGGTTTGGTACAAAATGAGAGTATGGGGGAGTTCAAGAGGTACAGGTTTGGTACAAAATGAGAGTATGGGGGAGTTCAAGAGGTACAGGTTCGGTACAAACTGAGGGTATGACTGCAGGGTCAGATGTACCTTTGTGGCAATGAGTTGTGTCAGCTGATCCAAGTCACTGTATTCAGAGGGTTTGTTCACTATGGCTATAACCGTCACCATGGGAAACGCAATGTTGTCGATTGGGCGGGAAACACAGTAGCGTCCTGGAGAAAACAAACAAACAACAATGGCAGCCATGTGTCCGTGTCAGTGGTCAGAACAACAAAAACAAAAAACTCAAGCTAACAGCTAAAGACGACAGTGCATACAGTAAACTCAAGCTAACAGCTAAACACGACAGTGCGTATGGTAAACTCAAGCTAACAGCTAAAGACGACAGTGCATACGGTAATCTCAAGCTAACAGCTAAACACGACACAGTGCGTACGGTAAACTCACGCTACCAGCTAAAGACGACAGTGCGTACGGTAAACTCACGCTACCAGGTAAAGACGACAGTGCGTACGGTAAACTCACGCTACCAGGTAAAGACGACAGTGCGTACGGTAAACTCATACTACCAGGTAAATACGACAGTGTGTATGGTAAACCATGATGCATACATACACACAGTGTTGGGAAAGTTCACTTTCTACATTAACTAGTTCAGTTCATAGTTCACAAACTTTAAAATGAACTTGTTCAGTTCGTAGTTCATAATTCCACAGCTCCAAGAAATTAACTAGTTGATTATGTTGCGAACTATAGACCTACTCTTTTAAAATTGTTGCCACAGCCAGCAATTATTTCATTAGTTTAACACTGAAATGTCAGATGTGCCGTTTTAGATTCGTAGATGACGTGACTGAGGTAGCCTTCAAAGTTTACACATAAATGTGAGATTGTTCCCTTCCCCATCGATCTGGCATAGACAAAAAAGCAACAGTGTGTTTTTTGCCTGAATGAACGCGTTCACAGTATCGTTCATCAGGCAGAAATACAATTCGTTCAGCTCAAGTTCACCCAAATTCTGAACGACTTCATGAACTTTCGCTCAATAAATGTGTTCAGGCACAACACTGCATACACACACACAACCTACGATGAATCACACACACACACACACACACACACACAAACACACACACACACACACACACACACACACACACAACGTACCATGAACCACACACACACACACACACACACACACACAACGTACCATGAATCTCACACACACACACACACACACACACACACACACACACACACACAACGTACCATGAATCACACACACACACACACACACACACACACACACACACACACACACACAACGTACCATGAATCACACACACACACACACACACACACACACACACACACACACACACACACACACACACACACACACACACACACAACGTACCATGAATCACACACACACACACACACACACACACACACACACACACACACACACACACACACACACACACACACACACACACAACGTACCATGAATCACACACACACACACACACACATACACACACACACAACATACCATGAGGTATAGATGTGCTGGTGGGCGCTGGTGCTTCAGACATAGTGGGAGAGGGAGGAGTGGTGAGAGGAGGAACACTGGAGGTGACTGGAGGAGGAGATCCAGTGAACTGGACGAAGCCTGGTTGATTGGTGCTGATCTCAGAGGTGATCCAGCTCTCGTAACGGGACACCCTGGTGTAGACTCCGGGACGATTGGGTTCTTTACAACCTTCTAAAGCAACAATACCGGACTGCACCCACACAGAGTCCTGTTTGCTCACC
This sequence comes from Sardina pilchardus, assembly GCF_963854185.1. Classification (NCBI taxonomy): domain Eukaryota; kingdom Metazoa; phylum Chordata; class Actinopteri; order Clupeiformes; family Clupeidae; genus Sardina; species Sardina pilchardus. The sequence goes on from NC_084994.1 coordinate 5,549,466, forward strand.
AGTGGACCTCCTGAGTCTCCCTGAAAACAACAATCAAACGTCCCCACGTCAGCATGATCGTTTGAATACCTCTCTTCTTAACTGAGAAGGAAATAAAGGAATTCACATTCTTAAAGCATATCAAAGAAAGTGAAACTCAACATTGTGGACATCACAATTTCGTTCTTATCGTAATTATGGAATTAGCTGTTGTGTTCTCACATGCTCTTCTTTGTACAATCATTTGGCCGATCTCTCGGTTCTATGACAATAAGATGAATATTTGTGTTACCTCACATGAATCTCTGCCTCCTGCAGGTTCTCCAGCACACATCATGTTGTCTGTGACTGTGAAGGGCACGGCTTCATACAAAGAGTGACACGGGGTGTTCTCAACCACAGGCACCTCCACTTCCTTTAAGGTCTTAGGAGATGGAAGAGGAACTGGGGGTGACAAGGAGACAGCACACTCAAGACTGGGAGAGAGAGCATTACCAAAATACAACACACTCAGAACTGGGAGAGAGAGCATTACCCAACTACAGCACACTCAAGACTGGGAGAGAGAGCATTACCCAACTACAACACACTCAAGACTGGGAGAGAGAGCATTACCCAACTACAACACACTCAAGACTGGGAGAGAGAGCATTACCCAACTACAACACACTCAAGACTGGGAGAGAGAGCATTACCCAACTACAACACACTCAGGACTGGGAGAGAGAGCATTACCCAACTACAGCACACTCAGGACTGGGAGAGAGAGCATTACCCAACTACAACACACTCAAGACTGGGTATCTACTTCTAAATCCAGGGCCACTCAATCTATACTGAGTTTTGAGTTGTCTGGAATGTAGCATAACCATAACAGACTACAGAGCATTTGAATCTTGTTCAGGTAGACCATAACATTTTGAAAAGAAATTACTAACGTACCATATAAAGAGCACTCTGAAGGAGCTTAATGCTCTTGACTGAATAAGCAGTGGTTGTTATCAATGATAATGATGATATCTGGAAGGGTATATTCTTGCATATTCCCTTGCCCCCTTTTACAAATCATTCAATTATATCAGGAACTCTTACAATGTAACCAGAAGGGGGCGCTGTTTCACCACACCAGAAATCCATGTATTGAAAAAGTATGCATTGTTGCCTTGGATATAGTAGGAGTAGTAGGAGTAGTAGTTATGACAGATACATACATTTATAAAATTAATAAATAGTCAGGTACAAGTTCCCTAACTCCAACGTATGGATCCAGGAGCAGAGATGTGCAAGCAGTCTGCCAACAGTGTTTCAGCAGTGGTCCAACAACATGAGAGTCTTAGAGCGTTACACTGATTAGTGTGGACATCAAAACCAGTAGGATGTCCTGCCAGAATCACACATGTCACTACTGCATGCCTGGCTACTTGGCATTGTCATATTAGATTACTGCAGACAATGCAGACAAACATGTACTGATATATTTAAACTAGTCTCAACAGTCTGCCAACAATGTCTCAAACTGGTTGGTACAGGAAATAGATAATAGATGTCTATGAGCATGACATTAATATCTGTGTTGACATTTGGTCGTACCTCCAACAGCAGTATTTCCCCAGCCAGTGACCCAGCTGTCAGTACCGTTGAGGACAACACTCCCACTGGCAGCCAGACACACAGCCCTGATGTAGTCGGTGAAGGTGACTGGGGCACTGAGATGAAGCAGAGCGATGTCGTTGTCAAAGGTGAAACTGTTGAAACTGGGATGAGTGATGATCTGGCTCACCGTCCTTTTCACTTCGTTTGGGTTACTGCCCTCCTGGTTCTGCCGACCCAGATACACCTCCAGATCACCTGCAGATATACTGACAGGAGGGAAACAGAAACAAAGAAAACCCAACTACACCTCAGTATCAAGTTCCAATTCATCAGGGTTCCCAACCTTGTTTAGACAGGCGACCCTTATATTGATGTCACAAAAGTGTTGGTGACTCCAATCATTTCCAACATCTCGGTTGTAACATAGAATAGAATAGAATATATACTTGTTTGATCCCGTGAGGGAAATTAGTTTCTCTGCATTTAACCCAATTTAACCGAATTAGTGAGCACACACAGCACACACACAGTGAGGTGAATCACACACTAACCCAGAGCAGTGAGCTGCCTGCCCAACCAGCAGCGCTCGGGGAGCAGTGAGGGGTTAGGTGCGTTGGTCGGGGATCGAACTGGCAACCCTCCGGTTACAAGCCCGAAGCCCTAACCAGTACATCACGGCTGCCATGTCTTGACATGTAGTCAAGAGTGGTTCTTTGATTTGCCCCAAATTGTCCTAGCAAGCTAATTTGTTTGAAATGTTACTCAAGCATGATTATGTCAATAAAACATCTTATGCCGGCTATATAAGTTTATTTTTACGCAGCCAGATTGTAATGAAGGGTCCGATTAGTTACTTAAATGGACATAATGTTTTTTTTTCATATACTTTCTTAATTTAATGTTTGTGTATTTTAATATAATATACTGGCCAATTGTAAGATATCCAGTATCTCAGGCGACCCCATTTGACCCATGGGGTGCCAAGCCCAAGGTTGGTAAACGATGATTTAATGGCATTTGCTGAAATGATGCTTTGATACAGACCTTCAGGGTGTGCACTGCAATACCACCTAGCACCAGCAGAGGCGCTTGTGGGCAAGCACACTGTAACAGCATGAAGAGAACCCATGAATACAATTCAACGTCAGCAAAGTTTAGAAATACACCGATTCCACCAAAATTAAGATTTCCTAGTTCTTCTGTCTTTTAGGATTCATGGCTAAGCAGAAGCTACGTTACTGTCTGTCAGGTTGGTCTTGATCTGATCTCAGAACCCACAATTGCAAGTCTGTGTCACTTTGGATTGCTAAATAACAGTCACAGCTCTGGTTACAGTTTAGCTCTGCTTTAGTAAACTGACACAGACACTAGAGCTGGCCTATTCTGTTTGCATGCCCTGTACTTCTCTCACACATTTCCAAAAGCAGTACTTAGTTGGATGTAATTCCACAACCTCACTAGATGGTACAGACTATACGGCTTTAAACCAACAGTTTGTCATCTCTAGTGACACAATGCAACACACAGTATATAACACACAATTTATCTAAAGTATAATTCATAGTAAAAATATCATATACATACATTCAGTCCTGTCAGTTCCCCAAGACTTATTTAGCAGATTATTAGGGCCCGAGCACCGAGGTGCGGCCGCTGAAGCAGCCCTAATAGTCCGAGCAAAAACAATAGGGCCTTGCACCTACGGTGCTGCTGCTTCAGTGGCCGCACCTCGGTGCTTGGGCCCTAATTATAATAATCTGAGCAAAAACAATAGGGCCTTGCACCTACGGTGCTGCTGCTGCTTCAGCGGCTGCACCTCGGTGCTCAGGCCCTAATAATTTGCAAAATACTGTAAGTCTTGGGGAACTGACGGGACTGAACATTCACCACATTTATAAAACCTTCTGGTTCCTCTTTTTTATGTCCTCATTTAACACAACCACAGATTTCCCTATTCTTTATGTTTGTCTCTTGTTACCTTTTGTATTTATTTGACTCAAAGATGTTTGGTTTTATCTTCATTAGAATCGTTCAAACATGCTTCTGAGCGTTGCCTCAGCTGTGGTGCAACTGGCTGGGGCACCTGCTCTGCATGCCGGAGACCCGTGTTCGATTCCCGGCCCCGTGGTCCTTGCCGGATCCCATCCCCCACTCTCTCTCCCATTCACTTCCTGTCACTCTCAATAAAGACATAAAACGCCCAAAATATATACTTAAAAAAAAAAAAAAACATGTCTCTCTTGGTGTGAAAACTAGGACCTTTGTCTCTCTGGGATTTGTATACCTTCATTTTATACAAACAAGTTTAGGCTCGCTTTACATTTTTCTTTTGTTTGAGTTAAGCCTCTATAGTTAACCTTTCTTTTATGTCTTTGTTTACCACAAATGTTTTGGTAATTTTCACTTAAATCATATAGAAAGTATTTAAGTTCAGACTCTTTAGATTTTCATTTTATGTTTAGACTTCTTTCTAATGTTCTCTGATTGGCAGCTGTGGTTGCTGTGGTTACCTGTTAAAACAGTGTGCAGCTGAGAGCCATAACAAACAAAGAACAACAAACGTTTTGGGCCTAGCCCATCATCAATGTCTCCATTTTGAAACACGTCACCATGTTACACATACAGTATGTCATACATCTGGGGCAGCCGTGGTGTACTGGTTAGGGCTTCGGGCTTGTAACCGGAGGGTTGCCGGTTCGATCCCCGACCAGTCCACCACGGCTGAAGTGCCCTTGAGCAAGGCACCTAACCCCTCACTGCTCCCCGAGCGCCGCTGGTTGGGCAGGCAGCTCACTGCTCTGGGTTGTGTGATTCACCTCACTGTGTGTTCACTGTGTGCTGTGTGTTCACTAATTCGGTTAAAATTGAGTTAAATGCAGAGAACTGAATGTCCCTCACGGGATCAAAAAAGTATATATTAATTCATTTTAATTATCTTCTCTTTAGATTCCACGGTTATTCTATTTGTGTGAGGCCTATATAGTACATGTTGGATTATTGGCGATTTTTCTGTCTTCATTTAACATGTCTAAGTTATTTTGTTACACGTCCCTGTGCTTCTGTTTGAGTGGCAGCTGT
>NC_084994.1:5559115-5584115 GCF_963854185.1 Sardina pilchardus
CTTCTTAGTGCCTAGTTCAGTGTAGTGGTGTGAGATGCAGCCTTCTTAGTGCCTAGTTCAGTGTAGTGGTGTGAGATGCAGCCTTCTTAGAGCCTAGTTCAGTGTAGTGGTGTGAGATGCCTCCTTCCTAGAGCCTAGTTCAGTGTAGTGGTGTGAGATGCCTCCTTCTTAGAGTCTAGTTCAGTGTAGTGGTGTGAGATGCAGCCTTCTTAGTAGAATAGAATAGAAAATAGAATAGAATATATACTTTTTTGATCCCGTGAGGGAAATTCAGTTCTCTGCATTTAACCCAATTTAACCGAATTAGTGAACACACAGCACACAGTGAACACACAGTGAGGTGAATCACACAACCCAGAGCAGTGAGCTGCCTGCCCAACCAGCGGCGCTCGGGGAGCAGTGAGGGGTTAGGTGCCTTGCTCAAGGGCACTTCAGCCGTGGTGGACTGGTTGGGGATCGAACCGGCAACCCTCCGGTTACAAGCCCGATGCGCTAACCACTACACCACGGCTGCCCCTAATGCCTAGTTCAGTGTAGTGGTGTGAGATGCCTCCTTCTTAGAGCCTAGTTCAGTGTGGTGTGAGATGCAGCCTTCTTAGAGCCTAGTTCAGTGTAGTGGTGTGAGATGCAGCCTTCTTAGTGCCTAGTTCAGTGTAGTGGTGTGAGATGGCTCCTTCTTAGAGCCTAGTTGTGTAGTGCCAGGAGAGATGACAGTCTGGAATGTCCTCATGTCTCAACCTTCTTTGTGCCTCTGCCAGCCAGAGAGAATGAGGAAATCGTGTACTGTAGTAGGCCTACCAGGCAAGGGACTGTCCCAAACTTCCTCATGCCTTCGATAGACACATTGAGGAAACTATTTGCACTGAGCTCTATGAGATAGAGCTGACCACTAGACGAAACTGCTTAAAATCTAACCAAGTGCTATTAATGTTATATCAAGATGAACAAAATCTAGTTGGTGTTGTTTTTAATTTACAATTTAAGGAGACGTACCTCACCTTTTCTCGTAAAATCATTTTACTTAATTTTACTTAATAGTTTGACTTCTTTTTAGCCGTCTCTTCATGAAAATAAGCAAATTTGTCTGCCAGTGCTTTGAGTAAACTTGTCTTGGTAAGAATCCTTTATAGAGCTTATTTCAGAGTTTTGCTGTGAGGTGCAGCCTTCTTAGAGCCTAGTTCAGTGTAGTGGTGTGAGATGCAGCCTACTTAGAGTAGTTCAGTGTAGTGGTGTGAGATGCAGCCTTCTTAGAGCCTAGTTCAGTGTGGTGTGAGATGCAGCCTTCTTAGAGCCTAGTTCAGTGTAGTGGTGTGAGATGGCTCCTTCTTAGAGCCTAGTTCAGTGTAGTGGTGTGAGATGCAGCCTTCTTAGTGCCTAGTTCAGTGTAGTGGTGTGAGATGGCTCCTTCTTAGAGCCTAGTTCAGTGTAGTGGTGTGAGATGCAGCCTTCTTAGTGCCTAGTTCAGTGTAGAGGTGTGAGATAGCTTTATTAAGAGTCTAGTTTAGGCTACATTCACACATACACAGGTATTTTGATAAACAAATATTTCCTTCCCTCCGTTTTCAAAAATAATATTGTGCACACTTGTTCGTTTTCAGAAAAGTTTTTGTTGACACTAACCCGTGTATATGCCGTCAAGAGCATGCCAAACCTGTAAGTAGTGTAACAAGAAGCTCGAGCCCACATTAGCCAATCAGAATCCTGAAAATAGCAACAACGTCAACAAATCACTTCCTTTTTTCATTTCAACTATATTTGCAAATGCAAAAAAACCCCAAAAGGGTTGGGTTGGCATCACAAGAGATGACAGTCCAACATTTCCTCATGAATCCTATAGACAGACATACTGAGGAAATCCTGTAGTGCCAGAGAGGAGACTCAGACTTCCTTGTGCCTCTGGCAGCAGAGAGAATAAGGATATCACATACAGTAGTACCAGACAAGGGACTGTCTCAAACTTCCTCATGCCTTTGATAGACTCAATAAGGAAACCATTTGCCGCCAAAGAAGGGACAGTTTTAACAGTCTCATTTCCTCATGCCCCCGATCGACAGAGAGAATGAGGAAATCTTCTCCTGTAATCTGCAACATGAGCTGGATACGTTTCCATCTTTATCACACACCCCTCACACCTGTGCTGTACTCATTTAAAGGCCTGACTCTGAGTGGCAAACTATCACCTTTACTCTTTGACACGTTTTTTGTCTGGCATCTGTTTAAACATTTTTCTGGATGTGAGCAACCGTCTCTCCAAATATGCTTAAAAACAATACCAAATAGTTTTTTTGCTCTTGATAAAAGATTAATGACACTTTGTTAGAATTAATTTTTTTAATCCACTCTTTCATTATTTCGCTACTTGATTACTGCAACTCACTTTTACTTGGTCTCCCTGCTAAACCCCTTCGCATACATTCAAAATTCTGCATTGAAGGCTCCTCATTCATACAAAACCATAACCCACACGTAACCCCCAATTCTCCATCAACTCCACTGGCTACCGGTTCTGTCCCGGATTAAATACAAAGTACTCCTTCTCACCTTCAAAGCCCTCCACAACCTCGCTCCCCCTACATCTGCAACCTCTTGACCCCTTGACCCCTTACACTCCTTCCTGCTCACTGAGATCCTCTGAACAACACAGCACAACACCAGAGCCCCTTTAGGGAGAGCCAGTCCACTTTCTATTAACTCCATTGTACCGGATTGTTCCTGCAATCTGTTGAAATTCCGCTAGGGGCGCTGCCGAGCAAGTGATAAATGAATTGTGGTCTATGGAGCTAGGCGGCTAAAACTCGTTTTTTCCACAGTTGACAACTTCATTTCTTAATGTACATTGTCGTAGTAGCTACCAGTAGTATAGGTTTTCCACTGGAAATGAAATAAAAAGTCACTCATGTCCTTTCTGCTTTTCATAGGATGGGCCGCTTTCCGCGTAACATGCTAGCATTTAGCTCATGGATGCTGATTGGTCAGCGAGAAATCGCGACCGGTTACGACCGTCGTGAAGCTGAACCTTCTTTTAGGTCTATGGCCGTAAAGTGGTTCGCTTTTGTGTCACGTGACATGAAAACTTTTAAAGGGTTTTTAGGAATAACAACAAATATTGGAAATTGCATTGGTCAGCTAATTGTCAAGTCAAGTTATCCTGCATCGCATGCATTAATGCAATTTCAGGAGAAAAAATTATATAAAGACAAATGTGGTATTGGGGGGTTCAGCTCCATTGCTACCCATTCATTCATCACTTGCTCGCGATCGCCCTCTAGTTGCAGTACCATGCGGAAGTATTTAGCAAGTGGTCCTTCTCCCCTTCAGTGCCTTGCCCCCCACACTCTGGCACTCCCTCCCCCAACCTCTTCTATCCTTCTCTTTCTTTCTTCAAAGCACATCTCAAGACCTTTCCCCCAACCTCTTCTATCCTTCTCTTTCTTTCTTCCTCCCCAACCTCTTCTATCCTTCTCTTTCTTTCTTCAAAGCACATCTCAAGACCTTTCCCCCAACCTCTTCTATCCTTCTCTTTCTTTCTTCCTCCCCAACCTCTTCTATCCTCTTTCTTTCTTCAAAGCACATCTCAAGACCTTTCCCCCAACCTCTTCTATCCTTCTCTTTCTTTCTTCCTCCCCCAACCTCTTCTATCCTTCTCTTTCTTTCTTCAAAGCACATCTCAAGACCTTTTCCTTCAATGAGAACTTCTCCTCCACACCCAACACATAGCCCTGCACACTTGGCTTCACTTTGCTGTATCGTTTGTTTGTCTGTTGTATTTTCATTGTTGTATGGTGTATTTTATTATAACCGCTGCGCTGCGGAGCAAATTTCCGTCAAGGATTCCCGGGAGACTGAAAGACCGGAGTGCACGAATCATAAGGGCCCATCACATTACACGCGGCATGCGCTATGAAACCCATTGCTTTCAATGGGTTGAGCGCGCAAGAACTGGTCTGCCGCTGTGCTCAGTATAGCGGCATTTTTGCCGCTTTGCCGCTCTTGCGCTACCGCGGTCAAAGTTGAAATATGTTGAACTTTGACTGCGGCGCGCTGTAAGTCAATGGTCTTTTGCGTGGAGCCCACCGGTAACCACAACAACAATCGTTAGAACGTTACCTCAACCAAGAGCAACCTAGCGGTGAGCGCAGCGCATGCCGTCTCTAATGTGATCGGCCCTTTAGTGGGCATGTAGCCCCACATGGATAGCATGTCTACATTGTTTTTCATTTTAATCCGTAATGCAATAAATTAATTTATGCTACTATACCTCAACTGGCCTGTAAGTGGTCGGACACAGTTTTCTGTGACTATCTCGAGAACCTTAGGGCCTAGGAGGAACACCTTATTTTGTATACCAAAAAAAGAAAGTACTGTGAGCGCTACTGGGAGTAGTAAAAAAACGTAGTGTATTCCAAACTGGTGCTCTTTTGAGGCCGGGCAAAAATTGAAGTAAGAAAAAGAAGGTCAAAGGCACTCAAATTGAGGAAAAATCAATCCCTTAATTGTAAATGGCAAGGACTAAAAACATACAGTACACCGACACGTTGCGGCCACATGGGCCTTGTTGAGGGCATAAAGATGAAGGAGCTTTATACTCTGTCCTTTGTCCTTTCTTCAAGCTTTATGCCCTGAAGAAGGCCCATGTGGCCGCAGCGCGACGCCGTATGTTTTTAGTCCTTGCCATTTACCTTTCTTTTGTATGTTGGTCTTAAGGGGCCATGTCTGCCCATCCCATAACCACTCGTTTCATGTATAGTGCCACCTAGTCAAAAATCAGAAAGAAAAAAAATGCATGAAACTGGAAGTGTAGGACCATGACAACCTCCGAATGCATGCCAAGTTTCATGGAACTCTGTTCATGGGGGGCCATAAAACAAATTCAATTATGTTTAAATTTAGTCACTATACAACAACTTGTAGATGCTTGTAGATTGCCAGACACCGTTTTCTCTGAATATCTTGAGAACCATGGGCCTAGGGGCCATGCCAACCCATCCCATAACCACTCATTTAATGTATTGCGCCACCTAGTCAAAAATGAAAAAGCGTTGTAATAGCAGGTATCTTTGGTTGACAGGTTCAAAACTGCACAAAAATTGGAGGTGTAGAATCATTATGACACCCTCTGAATGTATGGCAAGTTTTGTGTAATTCAATTAATGGGGGACCATTCAATAAATTAATTGTGTGTACATTTAGTAACTGTATACTATGCACACGCATGCACAAACACATTGAAAGATACATGCACAGACAACAGCAGACGTACACCCCCCCCCCCCCCCCCGTAGCAGTAGTAGAGGTGTTGGTGGTGGAAGTAGTAGATTGTATTAGATAAGTAGTTGAGCTGTCAGACAGAATGAGGAAACAATGCAGTCTTCTTTCCATTCAAGACATATCGATTCGCACGCACACACTCACACACACACACACACACACACACACACACACACACACACACAAACACACACTAAAATTAGGGCTTTGGAATGAGTGGTATTCAGACCAACCCTCTTGTGTGTGTGTATATAAATGTCTATCTCCTGTCTCTAAGTGACTTCAGCAAGAGGACAGCTACAAACACGCACACACACACACACACACACACACAGAGACAGACACACACATCAGACCGTACAGACCCCAATACCTGGTGAGTATTTCAAGTTCAGGTTCTAGTAGTTTTTCAAGTTGCCATGGTCTCATGAAATGAAATTTTACAGCAATTGTGTGCAAGGTGCAAGGTGTGAATAGTTCTAAGAGTGTGGGCCTCCTTCTGCAGGTTTAGCCAATGCTGAAAAAACTGCTCATCTAATGCAATCTATCCAACTGTTATCAATCTTATATCAAGATACAGAAATGTTGTTGGTATTGTTTTGAGTATCAAGACTAACATAGCACTTTGTTGATAAATCATTTGACTTAATTTAAGGAGCCTTTGACTTATTTTACGAGACTCCTTAAAATAAGTCAAAGTCTTTTTAAATTAAATTTGCTACACTGAAAAAAAAAATGATTTTAAGAGAGTAAATAGACTTATTTCTAGAGAATGTGTTTTATTTTTAGTCTTATGAGAAAAAATAGTGTTATTTTGAGAAAATATATCTAACTTTTTTAAAATAACATTTACCAGCTAATATCAAGCTCGATTTAACTAGAAACAAGGTGTGGACATATTTTGCAGATTATCCCAGCAAAGGAACAATATTGTGTTCCTTTTTTTTAAGATTGAGAACACTTGCACAACTTCTCAATTTCAGAATATTCAGATTTTATTTTTTTTTTTGTCAGTTAGTCAGACCCCCATTATTGTCAGAAAGGTGTTTCTGTTTGAGAAAGACCCAGCAGAATGGAAGTGTCTTTCTTTTCTATTTAAATGTCATTATTTTAAATTTGGTCTGCATGACTATGGAAGTCTTGGTCTTATATTCATTGACACAGTGAGTGGATTGATGTTAAAAAAAAAAAAAACCTTTTCAAATTGCTTTGAATGAAGCATATTGATTAAAGAAAATCTCCTAACAAAGACAGAAATGCTAAAAATAAGATGTTGGTGCCTTAATTTGAGATGCTGTTTTAAGATATTTTGTCTTGTGTTAAACATTTTGCCTAGTTTTTAATCTTACTTCAAGATATGAATTATTAAGGTCAGCTCAGTTAAAGGGACATTGTGTTAGATTTTCAGTTGTTTGTTACCAAAATCAACATTTTCCATTCATAAATGTGGCCACGTTTAAATATTCATAGCTTGGGTTAACCCTGCATTTCTCATGCGCCATTTTAATATACTGTAATAAACCTAGATTGTGGAGTCAGAGTGTTATGGCTAGAGGATGAACTCTACAGAGCAAGCAGCACCACAGATGTAGAAAAACAATAGTCTTTATTTCGATACAATTTATGCAGCTACCAATCATGTCTGAGTCAGGTTCCTGAAGATAAAACTCAACGCAATCAGCCTGGGCGAACCAAATACCACTACACTGCCACGTAAAGAACACCACAAAGATATAAAACCACATCAAAGACGCCCTCTGGCTACACATATGAATTCCGCATAACAACCCTCCCACCCCGTCATGAAATGGCTATACTGGCAGGTTTAAAATAAGTTACGCACGCACGCACGCACGCACGCACGCACGGACGCACGCACGCACGCACGCACGCACGTGCACACACACACACACACACACACACACACACACACACACACACACACACACACACACGAGAAGGTAGGATAAGCACTTAACTCTCCCGGGATCAATTACCTGACCCCACTCTTCCCTCAGGTCCCTCCCCCCCCACACACGTCATAACAGAGTTTGTCCAACATGACTTCATTACAACACCAATGGCCAGCTAGGTTCATATGCGAAATGCAGCTCTGTCTTTGACGTCTGGATGCAGATACCATGGCTGTGCCTGAAACATAAGTACACACGCTGGGCAGTGTACATTTTCCGGAAGTTACGTCAGAATAGACTGTCCGAAAGTCAAGCGCTCTCACTAGATGGGTATTTCATTTGCCGTGATTTCCAAGCGTGCATCGATGCATCTTTTTTGGCCTCAGATGTCCCATAATCCATTGCGCAGCGCAGGTCAAGCTCCACACGTCATGCAAATCGTCAACACACCCCCCTCCCCGAGTCAGGTGACGCCAACTAGTTTGTGCTGTCCAAATGTAGGTAGGAACGCATACTGAGGAGCAAGCTAACTGAGACGCTACTGGAAAGAACGTACTATCCAGCGTGCGCCCTTGACTTTTGGACACGGCCCATACCTCAGATCCATCTGCAGAATTTCCTAGGCTGCAATATCATCCCTAACCGTTAGATGGGAGAATTTCACAATGAAATTTTCTCAATCTTACACAATATTCCTTTAAAGGTATACTATGCAACGTTTTTCAGTTAACCAATTCGTTCCATACTGTTATATATGATTAAATGGGTCATTACCGGTCGGAAGGTGGTTTTTTTGGCCGCTCTAGTGGTCTGTAGCGGTAAAACCACACTTGCAACTTCAGGAGACACCGGGCACGCACCCATGCTCTACTCCAGGAAGTGTCATGTAAAGTCTCATGAAAAGGCACGGCAGACTGACCGATTGAGGAGTTTTGTCAAATATACACGCTAAAGCTGTAGGGGAAGCTCTGCAGAGAAATATGCAAGCATAAAACGAGATGAAAGCGAAACCGGCGATGAAATCGCCAATCCTGCATAGTATACCTTTAAGAGAATAACATGCTTATTTTACGATTCTTTTTTCGGTTATTAATCTTATTTAAAGACATCAATTATAATAGTCAGCTTATTTAGAGACTAAATTCCTCATATTGAGCCACTGTATGATTTTTCACTTGCTAGTTGCTACACCTTTCTGCTAGTTTTAAGAATTCTAACCTAGTAAATTTCGCTTACCCCATTGGTAGATTTTTTTTGCGTCGAGAGAGTGCTAGAAAGTCTTTTCATACCGAAAACAATACAAATTAGATTTTTTGATCTTCATATAACATTACAAAACACTTAGTTGGATTGAATAGTTTGCCGTGTAAGCTTGTTATTTCATATATTCTCATTATGTTTAATCCTTCGTCATTTGACCATGTTCAGCATCTGCCATGGGACCCTCCTGGGTCAGCATGGTCTTCAGCGCCCCCAGTGGCCGCCACCTGCATTGCACGGTGCTGTCTCTGCCCTTCAGCCTGCTCCTCTGCTGCGTAGCTCTCAAGGTCAGAGCATCTTATGGAACCGAAGGTACTCAAGTTTCCTTAAATCAACATGACTGCATTCAAGAGCTGATTTCATGCACTGCAAAAAAGTGTTCTCAATATTATTTTAAGATAAAAAAAAATAAAAAAAAATCTATGATGATGCTTTTATTACTCTGGAACGTTATAACCCTTGTCTATGATGATGCTTTTATTACTCTGGAACATTATAACCCTTGTCTATGATGATGCTTTTATAGTCTGGAATGTTATAACCCTTGTCTATGATGATGCTTTTATTACTCTGGAACGTTATAACCCTTGTCTATGATGATGCTTTTATTACTGTGGAACGTTATAACCCTTGTCTATGATGATGCTTTTATTACTGTGGAACGTTATAACCCTTGTCTATGATGATGCTTTTATAGTCTGGAACGTTATAACTCTTGTTCTTTAGACTCAGACTTGGTGATCAGTGCCCTGTCTATGATGATGCTTTTATAACTCTGGAACGTTATAACCCTTGTTCTTTAGACTCAGACTTGGTGATCAGTGCCCTCAGCAGACCTCTGGAAGTAGGCATGCTCTACAACGCCTGGAGTGATCGACTCTTACCAGGTACTGGCCTTTTGTCCTGCTTTGATGTATCAGTGATCAACTCATATATCAAGATTTTACTAGCCAGCTGGACTATTGCTCTTCAATACTTTTTTTCTGGTTCACAGAAAAAGGTTTTAAACACCTCAAACATTAATTTTGGGGATATTCAAGACCAGTGGTGAAGTATACATGATACGCAGGATTACACAGTATACTCACTTTTAAAAGCATCACCAGCTCAGTGTAGCACTTAAAATAGGCAAGGATATGGGGTTGATCAAAGTGTAGCCTACCCACTACAGCTGACTATTACATCACAGTATATTTACTACAGTTAACTAGACTACACCACTGTTCCAAATCGGCTATATCATGATTCATGTCGATAAATATCTTGAGTTATTGAGTTAAGAGAAACCACTAACTCCCAAGTTATAGTTCTTTCATGTGTGACCCTAGGAATAAGGGACCTTGGGAACATACTGTAGGACCCTGGGAATAAGGGACCTCGGGAACATAAGACTCTGGGAATAAGGGACCTTGGGAACATAGGACTCTGGGAATAAGGGACCTTGGGAGTATAGGACTCTGGGAATAAGGGACCTTGGGAGTATAGGACTCTGGGAATAAGGGACCTTGGGAACATAGGGGCCTCAGAATAAGGGACCTTGGGGACATACTGTAGGACCCTCTAACTGGGGAACATATAGGACCCTGGGAATAAGGGACCTTGGGAACATAGGACTCTGGGAATAAGGGACCTTGGGAACATAGGGGCCTCAGAATAAGGGACCTTGGGAACATACTGTAGGACCCTCTAACTGGGGAACATAGGGGGCTGGGAATAATGGACCTTGGGAACATAGGGGCCTGGGATTAAGGGACCTTTGGAACATACTGTAGGACCCTCTAACTGGGGAACATGGGGCCCTGGGAACACAGGGATGACCCCGCTGGGGGAGAGGGATACAGTTACTGCAAGTGTTGGTCATGCAGTTGGTGCTCTTCCTCTCCTTTCAGGAATCACCCTCTGGAAAGCTGATGACATCCAGAGCAAAACGCAGGTCAGCCCTCAGCCCTACACGACATTCCAAGTGGCGGCTTCTGAGACTCTCACCGAGAAGATGAGTCTGCTGGATGTGAGTGCCTCTGTGAAGGCTAGCTGGCTAGGCGGACTGGTGAAGGTCAGTGGGTCGGCTAGCTACCTCAATGAGAAGAGAACGTCCGCTCATCAGTGCAGCGTCACACTAAAATACCACGTCACCACCGTGTTCAAGGAGCTGATGATAGCTGAGCTAGAGACTCCCAATTTAGAGGTGTTCGATGCGACCGACGCTACGCACGTGGTCACTGGGGTGCTCTATGGGGGTGACGCCCTGATGGAATTCCAGCAAACAGCCCGGGATAATTCAGAGAGGCAAGCAATTGAGGGAAATCTGAAAGCGATGATCAAGAGGATCCCAACCTTGGCCATATCTGGGAAAGCACGTCTACAGATGAGTAATGCAGACAGGGAAAGGGTGAAAAACTTCAATTGCAGGTTTTATGGTGACACCCAACTGAAGAAACTTCCATCTACATTTGAGGAGGCTGTGGAGGTGTACAAAGAGCT
Organism: Sardina pilchardus; assembly: GCF_963854185.1. Taxonomy (NCBI): domain Eukaryota; kingdom Metazoa; phylum Chordata; class Actinopteri; order Clupeiformes; family Clupeidae; genus Sardina; species Sardina pilchardus. The sequence goes on from NC_084994.1 coordinate 5,570,038, forward strand.
GCCCAGCCTGCTGGGGGAGAAAGGGGAGGTTGTGCCTGTGAAGGTCTGGCTGTATCCACTCAGCAAGCTTATAAACACTAAACTCAAACTCAAGAGAGCCATCTCACAGACGCTAGTGTCAGTAGCAGAGAAGGTGTTTGACGACTTCCAACAGGCTAAGATAAGAACCAACGACCTTCTGGAGGAGAGCAGACAGATCCAGGCTGAAGACACCATCACCAAACTGGAGCAGTTCCAAAGAAGTCTGAGCGTTATCTCCATTGAGTTTCTGCGGAAAATGGCCGAGCTAATCCCAGCCATCAGAGCAGGCAACGCAGAGGAAACGGACCTGAGAGACCTCCTGACGTTCCAGGATGCATCTGGCTTCAGTGGGAAGGAAATGGAGCATTGGCTGGATGGAAAAGAGACTGAGATCAACATTGTCACCATGTACCGAAAGCTATTATCAGGTTACCCAATCAAAACTCCTGGCCCAGAGCTCAACACTTTCTTGATGGACCCAAAGGCCAAAGATGTTTTCATATTCAGCTTCACGTCTCTGAATGACAAGGAACTGTATCTACAAAAAATCTCGCAGGCAGCGGAAAATACCAGGAGCGGTTCCAACAGCAGCACACCTATACTCAACACAACAGAAAAGGAACCCTGGTACATGAGACCGGATATCAAGAACAAATTGCTTTACTCAGTTGGTGTCTTTCACGTTGTTCCTCAGAAGAAAGCGATCAGTTTCGTTTCAGACTCAAAGTATCCAGGAGCTTCAGTCCAGTGGTATCACAACGCAGTCCTGAAGAATCAGCATGTAACAAAGCCACTGTCTGAGTGTAAGTGTCTCTCCTTTTCTTTATCACATTGAATACACTGCACAAAAATTACAATCTAAACAAGTAATATTCATCATTCATTAAACATTATCACACTGAATCACATTTCATCTCAAGTTGAATGGGTGTGTCAGTTGTTCTTAATTAGCCATGCACTAAGCTCAAATGTGCTCTTGATTTTGTTGCCTAAGAACAAAGAAACGTTGGTGAATGCCAGAACCTTTGTGAAAACAGGATTTTAAGAACAGATTACTTAGTAATGGTGATGGATTAGGCCAAAAGTTGCTCTTAGGTGATCACATTAGCCAGCGGCTATCGGCAGGTTTCCTATAATATATCATTATTATGGTCTTATAGACCATAATAATGATAATCCAAAGCATTCTATCTCAGTTACACTAGCAGTCAGTGTTGTTACATTCTTAGACAAATCTGATTGGTCAAAACACATGAACATTCTAAAACTGACATTGATGAGGCGAGTATTGCGCTTGAAAGTTGAACCAAGTTCAATGCCCAACTTGTTCAACGCTAGTTTTACGCCAGCGTTGTCACCTGTCCCCTGCTGAACCATAAAGGACAATAGGAAACCTGCCGCTAGCCACTGGCTAATGTGATCCCCACCTAAGACAGATGGAATATAAGCATTCCGTCTGTCTGAACGAGTTGGAAAGTTACTCCACTGCATCAGTCAGGCAAATATGATTCCTTTGAATACCAAATGGGGACATTTGTTTACATTTCTATTCTTTGAGCAAGCCATGACGCGCAGTAACTGTGCTAGGGTTGGATTTTAGTCTGTTTTTAGTCAACTAAAAGTCTGGCATTGTATGGACTGTAACACTGTGATGTGTGTTGTCTTATGTGTGTTGTGTTTACAGTTACCCATAGGCTGACACTGGACCCACACACAGCATACTACCATCTTTATGTATATGGAGGGAACAGGAGGGTGTCTTGGGTGAGTGGGAAGCGGAACTATTTTAACTATCCACAGAGATTTGATCAATGGTGGCAGGTTTTAAGCAGAGAGCCTCTACCTGCACGCTGCTACTGGGAGTGTCAGTGGAATGGATATGGCCACACTGCAGTAGCGTATGGGAAAATGCCAAGAAAAGGAAAAGGATCCAATAGTAGATTTGGCCAAAATTATAATTCCTGGATGCTGGAGCGTTATAAAAACCTAATTTTGGTCATGCACAATAACCGGAGAACGTATATACGTCATATCCCAAATACATACCACATGAAGATAGGAGTGTACCTGGACCGTGAGGCCGGCAAGCTGTCCTTCTACAGCGTCTCCGGTATCACTCTCACACACCTGTACACGTACCACACCAGATTCAGAAATGAGCCTCTCTATGCTGGGTTTAATGTTTACACAAGATCCTCAGTAACCCTGGTCTAGATGATCTTGTGTCCTGCACTGCAGCATCAGGAGGCTCAGATATTGCCCAGCCTTGAATTCTCTATATTGTCTAGATTACATGTTTTGGTCATTCAAACAAGATTTGCATCTATTGACTACACTATGAAGTACCATGACTGTTACAGAACATAAGATATGTTACCAGAACATGTTAATCTAATAAAATCTAACCAAGTGGCATTAATCTTATAGAGTAAAAAAGATTTTTAAAAAAGGTTTGTATAGTTTTGAGTATAAAGAGACTCATCTAGCGCTTTCTCCTAAAATCAATTAGCCAAGTGTTATTAATCTTAAATCAAGATCAAAACATCTAGTTTTTCTTGTTTTCTAGGTGGTTTTGATTTCAGTTTTCTCGTAAAAATCATTTGACTTTATATAAGATTAAATAAGACTATTGTAATTAATATAATTGTCATACCAGTGCGTTGAGTAAATTTGTCTTGATAATATTCCTTAAAATATGTTAAACTCTTCTTAAATGAAGTCAAAATTACCTTAATATAAATTATCTTAATATAAGATTAATAACAGTTGATTAGACTTTATTATGACCGCCGCTAGCGTAGCTAGCGAAGCGGTCATATAGTTGTTGTCAAAGTTTTTTTTTTTTTTTTTTTTTTTATTCTTTTTTCCCGTCATTTTTCGTCAACGATTCCCGGGACACCGTAACACCGGAGCGCATGAAACTTGGTGGGCATGTAGCCCCAGTAGAGTTCTATGGAAAATTTTCGTTTCGTCCCCGGGGGTCACTCCACCCCCGCGCTGCCCCCGCCCGAAGCCCAAAAATGACAGTTTTTCCTACATAACTACCTGAACCGTGGCACCGAGGATGACAAAATGTTTATGGTATGTTGTTCTCTAGAGCTTGCATCAACTTAGCTTATAACCAGTCATTTGTGATTTGCCCCCCCATCGTAAAAATTGAAAATGCAATGCAATATTGCTTTAATTGCCCATATCTTCAGATGAGATGTTATGAACTGCACCAAATTTCATGTGTATGATTAACCTGACACCCTCTGGGAGTAAGCCAAGTTTTGTGGAATTTCATCCATGGGGGGCTATAAAATAAATGGATTTATGTGTACATTCAGGACTGTATACCCATCGGCCAGTAGATGGTGGTATTATCTGGAGTCTAAATCCCCCCCTGGGGATTTCAAAAACTGTTCCAAACATCTCAATCTCTGCTAGTTTTTGTCCTAGAAACATATAAGTGACACCATTAGAAACCTTTAATCAACTAGTTTCCAAATATGTTTTAAAAGAGAATGGTTGCTCTGGGTGCAACAAACATGCAGGAAGACACACACACACACACACACACACACACACACACACATAAATACACACACACACACACATACCTACACACACACGCACCACTACATACACACATGTACATAAAACATTATACAAACACATGCACAAACACGCCCACACGCATGCACACATACACCCTTACACACACACACACACACACACCTACACACACACACACACACACATGCACACACACATCTTTGAGTGCATTTTGTGAGACCACCGGAGCTGAGAAGTGAGTGTGTGTGTGATGTACTATAGTGTGTGGGTGCGTTTCTGTGTGCCCATCTGTGTGTTTGCATGTGTGTATATGTGTGTATGTGCATGTTCTGTGTGTGTTCTCTTTCTTTCTCTCTCTCTCTCTCTCTCTGTGTCTGTGTTATCTGTGTGTATTCTGTGTGTGTTCTCTCTTTCTCTCTCTCTCTCTCTGGGTGTGCCTGTGTGTGTGTGTTTGTGTGTGTGTGTGTGTGTGTGTGTGTGTGTGTGTGTGCGAGTGTGTGTGTGTGAGTGTGTGCCTGTGTATGTGTGTTTGTGTGTGTGTGTGTGTGTGTGTGTGTGTGTGTGCACACGCGCGCATGTGAGTGTGTGTGTGTGTGTGTGTGTTATCTGATATTGGAGTGACAGTGACGGCAGAGAACACAGTGAACATATACTCAGAGACACATTAAACACACACACAAGCAGACACACACTCACACTAGACAGAGAAGCACTCATACACAAAAGCAAGCGCACACATGCACACACTCATTTACATACATAAAAGTTGCAGTAGGGATGGAGTAGGCGATGGAAACACAAGCGTGATTGATATTTGCGGAGAGAATGTGCAGGACTGAGCGGCGGTCATATTGTGTATCGCTTTGCGGTACATCTAGTTTCTTTGCAGTGTTCATATAAAAAAAAAAAAAACATCCCAAATAGACATTTGATCTTAATATAGATTACTAACACTTGGTTAGATTATATTTTTTTGCCAATGTATGAGTGATCATGAACATATGTCAAATGTATGGCTTCTCTGTAAATTAAAGATAATTTTGCTTAGATACCCTTTTTATTTTCTACAATTTATGGCTTCTCCATACATTTAATATTATTTTGCTTAGATAACCTTTTTATTGTTTATTGTTTTTCAAGATCAATACTTTTCTGGGTGTTTTCTGGGATGCTGGTTAAATGTTTCAGTCTTGTTTAATTTGATTAGGTTCACTGTCTGAATTATACAAAGATCTTAGCATTGTTTTGTTTGATTATGTTTAAAGTCTGATCTAAACAAAGATATCAGTCTTGTTTAATATAATTAGGTCCACTGTCTGAATTAAATAAAAATCTCAGTTTTGTTTGATTAGGTTCAATGTATTATCTAAATAAATGTCTTATATTTAGTTTGATTAAGTTCACTGTCTGATCTAAACAAAGACCTCAGTCTCGTTTCGTTTGATTAGGTTCACTGCCTTGTCTAAATAAAGACATTAGTGTTATTTGGTTTTATTTGGGTCGCTGTTGGTTCGCTAATTTGGGCAACAGTATTTTGTGCTATGCTCTCAAATGCAAATAAAGCTTTTAAGTTGATGTGTCGTGTTCCTTCCTGGTTGTGCATAACCACAGAGCCAGCATGAACATGAGGCATGCTTGTGCCCTCCTTCATATGAACATCTTGGACTTAGAAATAGCCACTAACAAATGGGTGAATTAGAACAAAGCCTACATGTAATGTCAACTATCGCAAAGTCACTGAAGTTCATTTGTGATTGCCAAAGAGGGCGCCATTTAGTCAAAAGAACCATTTCAATACCCAGCCTAAATATAAGGTTTTAATTGGGCTTGTACAATTGCTATTGAGTTTATTTTTGTTATAAATCAAAGAATATCAGAATATATACTATTTTCACATCAGAGAACACAGTTCTATAGCCTACTCAATTCATTCCTTCTATGTATGTTTAAGTTGATGTGTGTGGTGTTCCATATTGTTGACACTGATCGCTATAGGGTACATTTCTTTCAGACATCCATTCCAACACACTTGTAACATGGGAAGTATTCATATCTAAGTATAGTCAGTGACTGCATTTCAATGCACACCATCTTCCGATTGAGGACCATATTCTGGTTGTGACAGATAGGGCTGTCAAGTCATCAAAAATTAATCTAATTAATTAAGTACTCTTTGAATAACTCATCGTCAATTAGCAGGTAGCACCAGCACCGAACTGGTACTAAGGGCTATGTGGGCCTCATAGTTGGTGTGTCCTTTAGAATAAGAGAGCACTGAGGGCCTCATAATTGGCTGATGTGTGACACTGATTATCACTATCGGATTTGTTTCCATGATAACTTTGCGCGCACACACACCCACACACACACACACACACACACACACACACACACACACACACACACACCCACACACACACACACCCACCCACCCACCCACACACACACACACACACACACACACACACACACACACACACACACACACACACACACACACACACACACACACACACACACACACACACACACACACACACACACACGTCAGTTCCGGTTAATAGAGGGGCAGGATGAGCCTAACCGAGCTCTCACAGTCTGTCTGGTAGAAGCAGAACAACACACAGACTAAACTTCAACTCAAACACACAACTCAGAATGGAGACTGCAGTGTGTGTGAGTGGATTTCTCCTGCTGATTTTCATCACTGGTGTCCACCTCAGTCCAGATCCTGAAGCTGTGTTTGGACATGAAGGAGGGGATGCTGAATTCAAAGCCAGGTTCTATGTGCTGTATGATGATCCCGTTGTGCTGTACAGAGTTCTTGGAGATGGAGATCTGCTTCTGGTCAACTGCTCACAGCCAGAGACACCACAGCCAGACGGCTACGAGGTGAAGTGTGTGTACTTCTGTACCTCTACGTGTACCTCTCATCTAAATGTATATTTCGAAATGTACAGCCTCAACATGTCCCAGAGTGGAGACTACAGGGCTGAAGGCTGGAGAGGAGGAAACGTCACAGGACAAACAAGCTTCCGCCTCAGCGTCTGTGCAGAAGTCGGTCAGGCCTTTTCTGAAGTATCAGCATTTGGTCACATACTGTGTAAAATGAATTCTGCTCTGGGACACGGGAGCAGCCTACAGCTGTACCGAGCTGACAGGTCCGGATTGGCTCTGGTCCTGGACACCAACTCCTCACTGGAGCCACTGGTGGAGGATCTGAGGGGCAGACTGCAGGTGGATCTCAACACATCTCAGGTCACACTGTCTGGGTTTACAAACCATACACTCAAGTTCTGTTGTACAGTGTGGAGAGGAGCTCAATGCCAAATTCATACCTACTCCTTTGTACCTCCATATCTCTTTGTCCTGTATGCTACGGAAGATGAGAATGTTGCTATTCCTTGCATTCTAAACGGAGCGCTCCCTGGCCAAGTGGACTGGACCACTCCCATTGGGCGTGTCCACTGATCTATAAAGAATACCTGGATAGACTATCTCATTGTTGCTGACCCATCAACAATGAAGCCAATGGAACTGTCCCGAGTGGTCCCATAATGGCGGTGTGGTGTTCCAATTCCATTGTTGCAGAACGGCAACATTCTTTTACTGTCTTTTACTGTCTATGCATTCCTATGGCAAGTGGTCCCATAATGGCCGCCGCCATGTAGGCTTCAGAATTTTGACGTAGATGCTCTATCCAGGTATTCTTTATAGATCAGTGGGCGTGTCCAACTCCGCACTAATCAGACCCGCCCACAGGAAGTGATGTACATGCTAAATGGAAGCCGGGCTGGGGACTACTCCCTCATCATTCCCTCTGTGTCACCACAACACTCTGGGAGGTATGAATGTAGAGCTCGTGGTCTAATGAAGACAACGGAGCTCTACGTTTGCACCAAGGCCCCACCCCCGACTGATGTCATGTTTTCTCACGGTGAAAGTGTCTGGCTGGGAACTGTACACTTCAACACTACGAAATTACGTAGGCTTGAGTGGTACCGTCAGAGAGCTCTACAACCGCAAGTTCTGATCGCTAATTACTGGAATAAACAGGTGCTTGTGCCCGAGGACCTGAGGGGCCGAGTGACTGATTTGCGTACTCCTAGTAATCACTCTCTGATCATCTCCAACCTCACAGCAGAGGACAGCGGGCTGTACACATGGAGAGTCCATAAAGAGCATTATAATTCTTGCTATGCGGGAAGCACCCGCCTTGTGTACAGGGATGGGTTTGGGGTGCACTCTCCTTTCTACAGAGCGTACGCTCCACTGATGGGCTGTGTGCTGCTGGGGCTGGTCGCTGCTGTGATCTGGTTCAAGCTGAGGAGCAGAAGAGGAGAGCAGACCTCTGGACGTCAAAGCAGAGAGGGTCAGCAGAGTGGAGATGAAGACCTCTATGATGAAGTGGAAATGGTTGACCTCAACACCTGATCTCAACATGCTTCTCTATATTGTGTTTGAGGAAAATACAGCTAAACTTTCTATCCTCTGCCTGTGGAGATGCCTTGATGAAAACAAGTATTGTACATGTTGCTGTTTATTGTGGCTATTTGATAAAGATGGGGTCTCCCATGGTATATCTATAACCCATTATGATGATTATTGTGTGTGTGTGTGTGTGTTTATTTGATAAAGATGGGGTCTGCCACAGCATATCTGGAACACCTCACATGTTTCTAAATCCCAACCTTGTATTTTCTCTGCCTCGTTTGAAAATGGCTTCATTGCTTATTTTGTAATGCTTTTAAGCACCTTTAATAAAGGCCATTAAAAAGATGACAGTCTACTGAAATGTATCATGACTTTAACACTCAGATGTCTGGGGATACTTTGTGGCAGTCTGCTACACCTTGACACTTTTTAAGTGTTTCATGTAAAATAAAAACATCTATGCAAAAGTGGCACAAATGGTTAAATTCTAGAAGACATCATCAATAATATGAGAGTAAAGTGAATGTAATGAAATTCGTTTTTTTATTAAAATTCAGTGTATACTCAAAACATCCACATATGAACTTAGTCCTGTTTACACTGCAATGTACAACTGTACATCCACATATGAACGTAGTCCTGTTGTACACAAAAGAGAGACAGTGACAGAGGAAGAGAGAGTGACAGAGGGAGAGAGAGGGAGAAGAGGAGGAGTATTTCTCTTCATGATTCAGCCATGATACCCTCACTGCTCGTACACAGTTACCATGAAGACAGATGTAGTGATAAGCAGAGCACCACATCCTTCACCTAGGAGAGGCCCTCATGTAGCTCATCCACCACACACACACACACACACACACACACACACACACACACTCACACCCCACACACACACAAACACAACACACGCACGCAAGCACGCACTCACGCACGCAAACACCCCCCCACACACACACACACACAACACACGCACGCATGCACGCACACACGCACGCACGCAAACACACACACACACACACACACACACACACACACACACACACACACACACACACACACACATACACACACACACGCACACACACACACACACACATACGCACACACGCACACACACAGACTAGTTCAGGTTAATAGAAGGACAGGATGAGCCTGGCAGAGCTCTCAGTCTAATTGGTAGAAGCAGAGTGTCTCAAACACACACACACACACACACACACACACACACATACACACACACACACACACAGACTAAACTTCAACACAAACACAGAACCCAGAATGGAGACTGCAGTGTGTGTGAGTGGATTTGTGCTGATGTCCATCACTGGGGTCCAGATCCTGATGCTGTGACTGGCCATGAAGGAGGGAATGAGAGAGAGAGAGAGAGAGAGAGAGAGAGAGAGAGAGAGAGAGAGAGAAGGAGAGAGAGAGATAGAGAGAGATAGAACCACGCGCTCACTCATTCCGCACATGCACTCTGAGAAAGTGAGAGAGAGAGAGAAGGAGAGAGAGAGAAGGAGAGAGAGAAGGAGAGAGAGAGAGAGAGAGGAGAGAGAGAGAAGGAGAGAGAGAGAGATAGAACCACACGCTCACTCATTCCAGACATGCGCTGTGAGAAATAGAGAGAGAGAGAGAGAAGGAGAGAGAAGGAGAGAGAGAACCACACGTTCATTAATTCTTAGTGCTGCCACTAACGACTAATTTTTTAACGATTAATCTTTAGACTACATTTTCGATTAGTCGACTAATCTAAACGACTATTTAAAAAAATAAAAATAAAGTTTTCGTTATTTTGTAGTGTCCATTTGATTTTTAACTCAACTGAAGGGCCAAAACATGACATATAGCCATAGATATAGATATGCTCATATCAATATCAGCCTACTTTTGTAGAGTTAATAACAGAATTAATAACATTACAGCCGTTAGAGACGGGAGACCAAAAATAAACAGGGGGTCAATAGCAAAACGATTAGTCGACTAAAAAAATTGGCATCGACTAATTTTCATAATCGATTAGTTCGATTATGTCGATTTATCGCAGCAGCACTATTAATTCTGCACATGCGTTCTGAGAAAGAGAGAGAGAGAGGGAGAGAGAGAGAAGGAGAGAGCGACAGATAGAAAGAAAAAGGACATTTTTTTGGTTACACCTTACTTGACGGGAGGGAGAGAGACAGTGACAGAGACAGATGTAGTGATAAGCAGAGCACCACATCCTTCACCTAGGAGAGGCCCTCATGTAGCTCATCCACCACACACACACACACACACACACACACACACACACACACACACACACACACACACACACACACACACACACACACACACACACACACACACACAACACACACACACACACACACACACACACACACACACACACACACACACACACGGATGCACACACGCAAAGGAAGGAGAAGGAGAGAGAGAGAGAGAGAGAGAGAGAACCACGCGTTCACTCATTCCGCACATGCACTCTGAGAAAGAGAGAGAGAGAAGGAGAGAGAAAGAGAGAGACTCTCTACCCACCATTTCCTCTACTGTTTATTTTGCGCTCATATGTGTACATTGCATAATGCATTTATATTTTCTTTTCTTTGTGATATTGATGTTATTTGTATCACTACTGTAGCTTTGCCAATGCTGTAACAAACAATCATGCTAATAAAGCACCCATTGAATTGAATTGAATTGAATTGAATTGAGACCGAAAGAGAGAAAAAGGAAGATCTTTTGGGAACACTTTACTTGACATTCATTCATAACACATTCATAACAGCTGTCATGAACTGCACATGAAGCATTCATGAAACATGACACAACATTCATACCAACACTTTCATGAATGTGGAAGACAAAACAACGAAAACTTGTCAAAATAAAAGTCCAACAATCGCAAAGAAGCATTGCCGTATTTATTCCAGGGAAGAAGGGAGGAAGGGAGGGAGGAGGGAGAGATAGAGGGAGGGAGGGAGGGAGGGAGGAGGGAGAGATAGAGAGAGGGAGGGAGGAGGGAGAAATAGAGGGAGGGAGGAAATTATAATCATTCATTTTCACTTGTCATAATGTATCACAAAGGTGATTATGAAGAGTCATTACAGTTTTTGCCTATTGCTTACACACGTTTTGCAGAATTTGGCTCATTATTTCAAAACTCTACACACAGCTATATAACACATAGCACTTGGGGATAAACAACTCACATCTATGCCAAAATGAAACACTGCAATCAAAACATAACACTCCTTTCTAAAAACTAAATTCCTGCAACAAAACTATACACACAAGCACCATTTGAATTACCCTTATATCACCAGTAACACACTGATGCACTCTATAGAAAACACTGCCGTCTGTGTTTCTATTTTTATTTGGTCATTTTCTCAGACCTCATCTTCTGTAAAAACTCAAAAGTAGATTTTCTGCAGTAATCAAAACAAGAGTTTTTACAAAAAACAAACATTCTTACAGATATAAAGAGAAATAGAAAAGTCAAATATAGCAACAAAACAAAAGTAAAAAAAATACTGGATCATTTGCGATTGAAAAAAACAACAAAATATATATTGGTTTTGCGTGTGTGTGTGTGTGTATGTGTGTGTCTGTGACTGTGTATGTCTGTGTGTGTGCACATGTGCGTGTGAGTGTGTGTGTGTGTGTGTATATGTATGTGAGTGTGTATGTGGTGTGTATGTGGTGGGGGCTGGGGTGGGGGGGGGAGGGGGGGGGGGTGCAATATCATACACACATACAATGGGGGGGATTGATCCCCAATGTCTCCACATGCCTCTTGCCACATTGCCTGCAGAAGAGGTAGGCTATGCGGGCGTGTGGTTGGCGATCATTTACTTTCCACCACCATGCAGAACTATTTCCTCAATTGCATTTAGGGGCTGTAAGGGGGCAGGTATACAACTTTTGATATATGAATTGTCTCCATGCTTGCAAAGTTCTCAAAATGGCTTACTGGAGGCCTATTTGTAGTGTTAAGGTTCAGACCGATTGGTGCTCTGTTTTCTGTGCACGTGTTTTCAGGTGTATAAGTAAGTGCCTACAATTGCCAGATGAGTTTCACATTTTGAACAAAGTGTTTTCCCAATGATACCAGGGGATTTTGTTTTTGGACAAAGTGTCTAATGTAAGAAAACGTGTGTAGTGTTTCGCAAAAAGTGTTTTTCAGAATTGCAAACAATGTGCAAAGCAGAGAATGTGTTTAAGCTATGGTTACACTGTGTGTAAAGTATAATACAAGAGGTTGAGGTATTGAGGCTTTGGTGTAAGCATTTGATTTTAGTGTGTAAGCAATAGGCAAAAACTGTAACACTAGAAGCGCCGCGCCGTTCTGACCCACTTATACCTAGAAGCGCCGCGCCCCGGTCATTTGACCGCTTTGACGACCTACTAGAAGCGCCGTGCTGTTGTGACCTACTTAAAGCGCGGCGAGGCGGTCAAATGACCGCTGAGTCCTTAGACTGGGAGGCTTTTACTTACACATAATGATCGCTAGATGGCGCTTCGTGCACGAATGAAATCGTTTGGTCATAAATTCAGTTTGCACTAAGCCATGTGTCATTCGTGTCAGACCGTGTTGTTGATAATCTGTGGTTGTTTGTTTCATTATGACATATACAGCACGTTTGAGTTATCTGTTCATGTATTTGTGTCGATTTGTGTTGTTTGAGGTAAAAACGTTGGAAGAGTTATTGAACAAACCTTAAGCAAACTTGACTTTCAACTAAAATGCTCTAAAAGTGAATGTGGCTAGTTCTAATTCACTCCCCAAATTCACTTCTATTAATTTAATAGGTTCGCGCCGCCGAAAATGATCGGACCATAGTCACCTGGCTGGAACAAAGAGCCTAACAGTCTGGTTTCAATTACACAGTAGCCAGGATTTCATGCCGCATTTTACAGGCTACCACTTTCTAAAACAACTTTCATTCATTTAGGGAGAAGCATCTTATAGGGTCTAGTCTAGCTACCTCGGAGGGAGGGAGATAGAGAGAGCTATGCTGAGCAGGCATAGGCGTGAGAAGTAGGCTAGCATAGGCCTAATTTAAAATAATGAGTGAATGATATTCTCCGTTTTGCGAATGTGTATAGGCTATGTTTGAGATGTCTGCTGAAAAAAAGCTATAGGCCTGTTTCTACAATTTAAGCTAACTTCTATGTGAATTCGAGATTCAGCATTGAGACACACATTTTCACATGTTTATTAAGCAAGGTAGTAGCTCAATGGTTAGAGCTTTGGCTTCAGGACTCAAGGGGCGATGGTTCGAATCCCAACCTATTCATGACGGAAGTCCTTTTGAACAAGGCATCAATAAAAAAGGCTATATTCTATTCTTTTCTATTCACATAACTACACGCACGCTGGCGAATTCGAACATTCTGAAACGCGCATATGAAACATTGCGCATTCTTCCACGAGTTGCCTAAACAGTCAGCCTACAGACTAGTAGGCAGGGACAGATAGGCTAGATGGGGTGGGGGTGGGGAGGCAGTTAATTGTCCATTGCCTCGGTGATGTCTGTAGCCTAGCCTAGACGAGTGTATGGGGGAGGGGGGATGATCGGTTTCAAATAGGCTGCAATGGATAGTGTTATGACCCCGAAGCCATTTGCTTTGAGAACGGCTGGCTGATGAAGTTGTTGGCTGGCTAGCTGGCTCAGCCAAAACCTTAATGCAGCCGCCAAAGTTTTCATGACTGATAATGGCTTTAGTTGCTACTTCATGTCTACAGATGTGTATTGTATTAGATATCAACACACAATGTTATTGTATTGTTTTGGACAACGTTCTGCACGTTTCACTTCAATGTAGACTGCATGCGTTCATTGCGTTGTGAACGCGCAGCAATCTCTGGAAAGGAAACGGTGGAAGTCGCAGCAGTAGCCTAATAGCCTATCACGCTCAATGCTGTAAATCCATCTGTTCCAGAATATTTGGTTCATATCATCAATCTTTGGTTTTGGTGTTTGTGCAACCGGGCCCTGACGATTTAACAAAAGTCTGAGTAACGTAGGAATTAGGAAAGTATGTAGGCCTAA
>NC_084994.1:5589115-5619115 GCF_963854185.1 Sardina pilchardus
TGGTTCATGGAAGTCTTGATATAAAGCTCTGTAAATAACTGATTTTTTTTTTTCTTTGATTGACAGGGCTGACCCCCGAAACGGACCATGGAATCTGCCTGCCTTCATGGAAGTATCAAAGACTGTTAAAAAATAAAGAAAAGTATAAAATAAATAATGATGTCTGTTTTATTTAATTGCATGGCTATTCTTGCCCATTTCTCATATAATATATTGTCTGTATCCAAGCCGTCAACAAAATGTGTGAGTTTGGCTATTTAAGTGAAGTGTTTTAAAAATGAACCAGTGGATTTTTTTGGGATTTGGTTTAAAATATAACCCAAACATTATGTAAATTTAACTAAACATTCATGTCAAAATAACCCAACACATTGGTTAAAATATCAACCCATCCGCTGGGTTAAATTTAAGATAACCCAATGCTGTGTTGGACCCCATTTTACTCAGCAGTTGGGTTGAAAATAACTAAATTTGGGTTGTTTTTAACCCAGCATTTTTTAGAGTGCAGGCACACACACACACACACACGGACAGACAGACACACACAGACAGACACACAAACACACACACACACACACGGACAGACAGACAGACACACACACACACGGACAGACAGACACACACAGACAGACAGACAGACACACACACACACACACACAAACAGACACACACACACACACACTACCACACACACACACACACACACACACACACACTCACACACAGACAGAAGGACAGAGAGACAGACAGAAAGACACACACACACAAACAGACACGCACACACAGACACACACACTAGTGGTAGAGGCAACTAGTGGTAGGAAGGTTAATGGTGAGAATGGTGGGAGATGATCTGATGACGCAAAGATGAAAACAACACCTAGAGATGATCTGATGACGCAAAGATGAAAACAAGCTAGATTGATTGCGCACACACACACACACACACACACACACACACACACACACACACACACACACACACACACACACACAGGTTGATGAGAGGCAAAACACACAGAAGTTGAGGAATTGATGTGAATGTTGAAATCGATGTGATTGATAAAACACACCCAGTCATAACAGACTGTCTGTTGTGTCAATGTATTAGTAAAACAAACTCGATAGTTTAGTATGGAGTGCTAATTCTCAGTGTTATCTCTACATTAGATCTCATAGAGAGAGTGAAGGCTCCGGAACTAACACATACGCACACACGCACACACACACACACACACACACACACACACACACACACACACACACACACACACACACACACACACACACACACACACACACACACACACGTCAGTTTCGGCTGATAGAAGGGCAGGTTGAGCCTGGCAGAGCTCTCACAGTCTGTCTGGTAGACGCAGAACAACACGCAGACTAAACTTCAACTCAAACTCAAACACAACTCAGAATGGAGACTGCAGTGTGTGTGAGTGGATCTCTCCTGCTGATTTTCATCACCGGTGTCCACCTCAGTCCAGATCCTGAGCTCATATTTGGACATGAAGGAGGGGATGCTAGACTTGTTCCCAGGTTTGAGAGGGTGTATGATGACTACGTGCTGTACAGGGTTTCTGGAGATGGAGATCTGCTGCTGATCAACTGCTCACAGCCAGAGACACCACAGCCAGACGGCTATCAGTTGGAGTGTTTCAATTTAGTCCTTTTTGAAATGCACAACCTCACACTGTCCCAGAGTGGAGACTACAGGGCTGAAGGCTGGAGAGGAGGAAACATCACAGAACACAGAAACTTCAGTCTCACCGTCTGTGCAGAAACTGTTGAAGAGCTGGCGTTGGAATGGGTCAAGTATGGTGACAGTGTTGAACTGTGTAAGCTGAATTCCACTCTGGATCATGGGAGCAGATTGCAGCTGTACAGACGTAGCATGCTGAATGTATCTGAATGGACTGACTGGACTCTGGTCCTGGACACCAACTCCTCACTGGAGCCACTCGTGGAGGATCTGAGGGGCAGACTGCAGGTGGATCTCAACACCTCTCAGGTTACACTGTCTGGGTTTACACAACGTGACTCTGATTTCTACTGTACCGTATGGAGAGAAGCTCAATGCCAAAGTCATAGCCAAAGATCGATAATTGGGTATGTTAAACTTGTCTTTGTGCATGAAGAGGAGAACCTGACTCTACCCTGCACTTCAAATAGATCCACTCCCACTGGGCAGGTCAAATTCAGAAAGGAAGTGATGTACATGCTAAACGACAGCTATACAGATAACTACATCATTCCCTCTGTGTCACTACAACACTCTGGGGAATATCACTGTGTGGAGCACGGTGTTCTTACAGAATTTGCTTTCCTCTTTGTTTGTATCAGATTCTCTCTCCTTGATATGGTGTTCTCTCATGGTGACAGTGTCCTTCTGGACATTACTGAACACAGGGTCAATGGGTCTTTGCCATTTGTGATGTACTGGTACAGTCAGAAACTTCCCCAAACTTGGGGTGTGAAGCTAGATTTCGAAATGAATACCAATCATGTGTTCATGCCTGAAGATCTGAGGGGCAGAGTGACTGTGTCCCAATCTCATTCTAATTCCTCTCTGATCATCTCCAACCTCACAGCAGAGGACAGCAGGCTGTACACATGGAGAGTCTATGGAGGGGTTGTGGATGAATTAGGAACTCTTACCTCTTTTTGTTCTGTGGGCACCTTCCGCCTTGTGTACAGGGATCCGTTTGGGGTGCACTCTCCTTTCTACAGAGCGTACGCTCCACTGATGGGCTGTGTGCTGCTGGGGCTGGTCGCTGCTGTGATCTGGTTCAAGCTGAGGAGCAGAAGAGGAGAGCAGACCTCTGGACGTCAGAGCAGAGAGGGTCAGCAGAGTGGAGATGAAGACCTCTATGATGAAGTGGAGATGGTTGACCTCCACACCTGATCTCAACACACTTCTCTCTCCTGCACACCTGATCTGATCTCAACACACTTCTCTCTCCTGTACACCTGATCTCAACACACTTCTCTCTCCTGTACACTTGATCTGATCTCAACACACTTCTCTCTCCTGTACACCTGATCTGATCTCAACACACTTCTCTCTCCTGTACACCTGATCTCAACACACTTCTCTCTCCTGTACACCTGATCTGATCTCAACACACTTCTCTCTCCTGTACACCTGATCTCAACACACTTCTCTCTCCTGTACACTTGATCTGATCTCAACACACTTCTCTCTCCTGTACACCTGATCTGATCTCAACACACTTCTCTCTCCTGTACACCTGATCTGATCTCAACACACTTCTCTCTCCTGTACACCTGATCTCAACACACTTCTCTCTCCTGTACACCTGATCTGATCTCAACACACTTCTCTCTCCTGTACACCTGATCTCAACACACTTCTCTCTCCTGTACACTTGATCTGATCTCAACACACTTCTCTCTCCTGTACACCTGATCTGATCTCAACACACTTCTCTCTCCTGTACACCTGATCTCAACACACTTCTCTCTCCTGTACACCTGATCTGATCTCAACACACTTCTCTCTCCTGTACACATGATCTCAACACACTTCTCTCTCCTGTACACCTGCTCTGATCTCAACACACTTCTGTCTCCTGTACACCTGATCTGATCTCAACACACTTCTCTCTCTTGTACACCTGATCTCAACACAATTCCTTGTAGATATCATTTTTTTCCCCAAAATCCCAGCATACTGTAAATACTTATCTTTTGCCACTTTGACAAATTACTGAAACGTTTAGCACAATGATTTTAAAGGTGAACATTTGGGAAAATGTGTTTTCATTTACATTTTGATCAATTGTTTACACAAAATCTTGAAAACCGTGTTCTTTTTTTCAAAATATTAGCACAATTGTCCAAACATCACACTCAAATGGCAAAATACCTAGATGTTTTGCAAAATGTCACACTTCAGTCAACACACACACACACACACACACTTCAGTCAAAACATACACAAATTTGTGAAAATGCTTTTAGTTTTCATTCAACCAACACAGTCCTCAATGGTTAGACACTATTGCAGCCAGTTTCACACTGCTGTCATAAATAAAAAACACATTTATTAAAAAAAAACTAGTTTTAGTAACTAGCATGACATATTTTTAGCCAGACATTGTTATAAAGGGGTGATTCGCCGCACAGCGAAGCAGGCATCATACTGTATACTGTAGGTTAAGTCAGATTTGTTTTTTTTTGTTTTTTGTAAGCATCAAGGAAAAGACCGGGGTACATGCAACTCTTGTTTTGATCCATCTCCCCCCAACAATGTTATTGTTGTACATTTTTATATGTTGTTTATATGTTCTTGCTGATCTTGTTGTTCTTGTTTTGTGTCAAGCACACTTTTTATTTAGCCTGGCTAGCGCCTACCACTTCTCAATGAGACATGGTCTGGCATCCAAACATTCATTTAATCGTTTTTGGAAAAAAAAATGCCCAGATCCGTTTATTGGGCGCCATGTATCAAATGCTCTCTCTGCTGGATGTGGTGTTCTCTCTCTCTGGATAAAACTAAGCTTTTGGAGTTTTTGTCAATAAATTGCTTAAATTGCTTTAGACCAACTGTGACAATATGAAAAAGTGTGTGTGTGTGTGTGTGTGTGTGTGTGTGTGTGTGTGTGTGTGTGTGTGTGTCTGTGTGTGTGTGTGTGTGTGTGTGTGTCTGTGTGTGTGTGTGTGTGTGTGTGTGTGTGTGTGTCTGTGTGTGTGTGTGTGTGTACAGGCAGGTGCTGCATGTCCCAGCCGAAGGGCATCTTAGGACACATCAGGGGGGTGGGGAGAGAGATCTGGCTGAGCTGTGGTTTACAACCTTAACAGATTTCCTGTTTTCTGACACTTAAGAACTGAACAAACACACACACACACATACACACACACACACACACACACACACACACACACACACACACACACCCTACCGCTAGGCCTCTACGGAGGGGGGCAGGTTCTGTGTGTGTGTGTGCGTGTGTGTGTGTGTGTGTGTGTGTGTGTGTGTGTGTGTGTGTGTGTGTGTGTGTGTGTGTGTGGGCCTCTACGCCTCTACGGAGAAGGGCGGGTTCATGGGTTCTAACATTCATTTCAGACTCTCAGAAAGTTACATCATTATAATGTTTTAAAACATTAATGTTATGATATTATTCATAACCCCCCCCCCCCCCAACCACACACACACACACATACAGAGAGATTGATGTGTGTGTGAGTATTTGTGTGTGTGTACTGTATGTGTGTGTGTGTGTGTGTGTGTGTGTGTGTGTGTGTGTGTGTGTGTGTGTGTGTGTGTGTGTATTTGTACTGTATGTGTGCATGTGTGTCTGTGTGTCACGTAAGCGATTGGGGAGCAGTGTCCGAAGAGAGAGGGAGGGTCACACACACAAACACACACACACACACACATACACACGTGTTTATGTGTGTGAGTGGATCTACCATCAGAGCTAGAAAATAAAACGCCCTCTAGATGGCAGTGTTGGACAGCCTTGGACTCAACACACACACACACACACACACACACACACACACACACACACACGTGTGTGAGTGGATCCATCCATCAGAGCTACAACATAAAACACTCTCTAGATGGGAGTGTTGGACAGCAGTTCCCCAGGCAGCAACAAAGCATCTGATTGGCTGTCCAGTTACACTGCGTGCAACAAATAATCTGATTGGTTGAGCAGCTAAACTGCAACAAAGCATCTCATTGGTTGTCCAGTTAAGCTGCATTCAACAAAGCATCTGATTGGTTGTCAGTTAAGCCCCCCCCCCCCCCCCCCCCCCGGCTAAAGTCCTTATTTGGCTCAGTTTTACAGTGACTCAATGTCCAGTTGTATTGCTGTCAGTGCGGAAGTTGTACAATATTATGTTTTAATCTGATCGTGTGCCTTGCATGGTACGGACAAAACACACATCGAACCGTACAGCACTCTGGAAGTCCACACAGGTAAGAGAGCACCCATCAGAGACCCCGATTACTGTTCTACCTGCTATTCTAACATAACACACATTCTAAACATAGCTTACAATGGGCTTTCACTTGCATTTTAAAACGATTCAAAACAAAGTTTACCATATGATTCATCCGATATTCTAATTCAATCAGAAGCACTGTTTACCTTGTGCTCAGGTCAACAGAGTTCCTGACTAGTGAAAATCTACGGGGTAACTAAATTCACCATATTTCAACAGCTTCCGCAATAGTGACCTACTGTGTGCGTGTCTGTGAACAGATTATATGCACAAGAAGATAAACCTTAAGATAACACATGATCAAAAGTTCAACTATATTTCCTTACGGTAAATTGAATCATGAATGAAACAACACAACTCTTTAATAAATGTTCTTTCAGATCAAGACCATGCTTAGGGGATTAATCGCAAAGAAGAAACAGGTATGGACACAAAAGAATATAGGACTGACTACATTTATTTGAGCATATAGCGTCAGTCACAAAGTCATGTTGGCTTTTATCCTATATAATAGTTTGATATATCCCGGTGGGAAGCTAGGACCTAACACAAGGGGGCTGAGTTTGATATCCCGGTGGGAAGTTATGACCTAACACAAGGGGGCCGAGTTTGATATGTCCCGGTGGGAAGTTACAACCTTATCTAACACAAGGGGGCCGAGTTTGATATCCCGGTGGAAAGTTATGACCTAACACAAGGGGGCCGAGTTTGATATGTCCCGGTGGGAAGTTATGACCTAACACAAGGGGGCCGAGTTTGATATGTCCCGGTGGGAAGTTATGACCTAACACAAGGGGGCCGAGTTTGATATGTCCCGGTGGGAAGTTATGACCTAACACAAGGGGGCCGAGTTTGATATATCCCGGTGGGAAGTTATGACCTTATCTAACACAAGGGGGCCGAGTTTGATATATCCCGGTGGGAAGTTAGGACCTAACAAAAGGGGGCCGAGTTTGATATCCCGGTGGAAAGTTGCATCAAGATGGAGTCTCTGGGTGGATCCTAAATATCTATGGCCCCTTCTCAACCTCTCTCCTCGGTCCTCCAGGCTCGTTCCCACTGATCTATAAATTGTTGCCGCCCCATATTTCTTTATGTAGATCAGTGGGAACGAGGACTGAGGACCGAGGAAGGAAGGATGGATAAAAGGACGAATGAGAAGGGCCCTCTTCGTGTGCGGCCTCCTCCTCTGTCCTCCAGCTTGTGCCCCAGGACATATATACACGATATAGGCGTTCATCTAACTTGTGATATCTTCATGCATTTGCATGACTTGTGATGTCAATATTCTAAAGGTTAATTTTCAAGTCATGACTCTGACTCAGCTGATGTTTGTTCTCTAGAAGGATCCTAGCAAAGGAAGAACGGACTGCAATTATCCTGACCCTGGTGATGGTTACCCCCCCGTCCTCCCCTCGTCCCCTCCACCTCCACTTAAGCCTCCTCCACGTAAGAGCACTTAACTTCCCCATATTGGCAACTTAAGTACTACACTGAAGTATTCAGCAACCATACGTGGTTATTTTCTATGAAGTTAAATAAGATAGAATTTAAATACAATAATGTAGAGTTTAATACACTGATCGATTGAAAGACTGATTACTTTTTTGTGATTTTCATTACTTGATTGATTAATTGATTGCTTTTGAGGGGAGGGTGCCTGTGAGTACTTGCTCCACAGCTTCCCTGGATTGATCGGTTGATTGACTGGTTAATTGACTGGTTGATTGATTGATTGATCCCATCAATTGACAAAATGTCTGACAGACTGACTAATAGACCTCTGAAGTTCACGTACAAACAAGCTGCCATCTTTGAGATCCGGTATCTTGCGATTTCTCCTATGGGAAAATGACATGGGGATTTTGAATTACCGAACCCGTTAACTCTCGGGGGGATGAATAAGTCTGAAATGCAGACGTTTTGCTCAACGCATCTTTGCCCTCTGCCTTCGAGTGCATACTGTGACCTGCGGTATGTTAAAACAGCGAACTTAGATTTTTGCTACCCCAGAGGTAACTTGCCGTGCAATTCGCCATAATAATAGGTAGTTAGCTTCAATTAACAGCCAAAGAAGGCAGTTTTTGGCGCTCTTTTTTTTGTGGGCAAACTTCAGAGGTCTATAGGTTGACTGGTTCACTGATTGTTGTATTGATTGATTTGGATGATTGTTTCTGATTGATTCTGCCAGTGACCCTCTGTAGAGGAACTCAGTTGCTGGGTTGACATTGAGTCTGATATCCATCAGACAGACAGACAAACAGATAGACAGATATTGATAGATTGATAGATACTGTAGATGGAGCTCTGTTGTATGGTTTGGTGACGGGGAGCCTGATATATTTCTGTTTCTCAGTTTTGGACAAAGACTGGAGGACCCTGGACTGGAGGTGAGTGTAGGGTCACACATGCTAACATGCTAACCCTAACCCTGGAATGGAGGTGAGTGTAGGGTCACACATGCTAACATGCTAACCCTAACCCTGGACTGGAGGTGAGTATAGGGTCACACATGCTAACACGCTAACCCTAACCCTGGACTGGAGGTGAGTGTAGGGGTCACACATGCTAACAAGCTAACCCTAACCCTGGACTGGAGGTGAGTGTAGGGGTCACACATGCTAAGACGCTAACCCTATCCCTGGACTGGAGGTGAGTGTAGGGGTCACACATGCTAACAAGCTAACCCTAACCCTGGACTGGAGGTGAGTGTAGGGGTCACACATGCTAAGACGCTAACCCTATCCCTGGACTGGAGGTGAGTGTAGGGGTCACACATGCTAAGACGCTAACCCTAACCCTGTGAGACGATTCATATGAGGGTAAATTCCGGTTTCACTGTGACACAACTGCCACTCCCATTAAGAAGGCAAACAGGAGCATTTCTATGGTAGAAATAAACCTGTCATCAACGGCACCTGCTTCTGCTGATTCTACACCGTTCTAAACCGATTATCTCGTCACTGATCACGCCCCTTTAGAAGGCGGAAGTGGGTGCCATTTCATTCCATTGAAAAACCCTTTATGATTCATCTTAGTAACTATATGATCTTTGGTGTAGGGGTCACACATGCTAACATGCTAACCCTATCCCTGGACTGGAGGTGAGTCTAGGGCTGTGTCTGAAACATCAGTACGCACGCTGGGCAGTGTGCATTTTCCGGAAGTTACGTCAGAATAGACTGTCCGAAAGTCAAGCGTTCTCACTAGTTGGGTACTTCGTTTGGCGTGATTTCCAAGCGTGCATCGATGCATCATTTTTGGCCTCAGATATCCCATAATCTATTGCGCAGCGCAGGTCAAGCTCCACATGTCATGCAAATCGTCAACACACCCCCCTCCTCGAGTCAGGTGACGCCAACTAGTTAGTGCTGTCCAAATGTAGGTAGGGACGTATACTGAGGAGCAAGCTAACTAAGACGCTACTGGAAAGAAGGTACTATCCAGCGTGCACGCTTGACTTCTGGACACAGCCTAGGGGTCACATATGCTAACACGCTAACCCTAACCCTGTAGTGGAGGTGAGTGTAGGGGTCACACATGCTAACACGCTAACCCTAACCCTGGACTGGAGGTGAGTGTAGGGGTCACACATGCTAACAAGCTAACCCTGTAGTGGAGGTGAGTCTAGGGGTCATACACGCTAACCCTATCCCTGAACTGGAGGTGAGTGTAAGGGTCACACATGCTAACATGCTAACCCTAACCCTGTAGTGGAGGTGAGTCTAGGGGTCACACATGCTAACATGCTAACCCTAACCCTGGACTGGAGGTGAGTCTAGGGGTCACACATGCTAACATGCTAACCCTTACCCTGGACTGGAGGTGAATGTAAAATACATACTAATGCTGCATTCCATTTACATCATCCAAGTTGGAAAGTGGTAAATCGGGACAAACGGGAATGCTACAAGTGCTACGTTAGGTCATGTTCGCGTGTAGAGCAACTCGGGCGGGGGAGGGTATGAGACAAATGGATTGCAGCATAACATGCTAACCCTGGACTGGAGGTGAGTCTAGGGGAAATGCTAGCATACTGTATATGTGTTTGGTATTCTTCTGTTCGTTACTGTGTTTTAAAATCACATTTTATGTATTTGTTTGTTTTGTGTAACTGATTTGTCTGGTGTGTTGGAATTTAAAGAAGAAAAAAAAAAAGTTACTTCCGCAGTGTTATAATTGCCTTTCAAATGTGTTTGGTTAGTTTTACTGTTTTTTTGGTGTGAAATATTTCACCACATTACTTACTGTATGCAACCTGCCAATATAACAAGAGATTGACATTCAGCTTGTAGGGAGGGTAGTTTTAGATAGATTTTTAAAAAAAAATATTTGTCTCTATACTTATTTATACTTGCCTATGCTATCTTTTTTATCTCAATACATAGCAAACATTCTTGTAGGGAGGGTAGTTTTAGATTAAAAAAAAAACAAACAAAAAAACATGATTTTTTTAAAAAAAAATAATTACTATGCTTATTTATACTTGCCTATGCTATCTTTTTTTTTATCTCAATACATAGCAAACATGAACATATGAAAGACAATTTGAGGAGAATTCAGACTTGCACCCCAGATGTGAAGCATCTCCGTATCCTGGTCCACGGTCCAGTGGGAGCAGGGAAGTCCAGCTTCATCAACTCCATCGACTCCATCTTCCAGGGGCGCTTGACCAGTGGGGCCATAGTAGATGCAGCGACCGGCCACAGCTTCACCAAGACAGTGAGGATGACATTAAGCAATAAGCCCCGAGAGGCTGTCGTTTGCAATGATTTTAGAACAGCTAAGGGGCGATCGTTAGGAATGATGCGCAAGTGGAGTGCTTAAAACCCTCCTTAAGGCTGGCTTACATTGTAGTCGCCGGCTGTGAAAGCAGACCAAAATCGTACAATGCAAGCCAGCCTTTAGCTGTTCTAAAATCAGTGCAAACGACGGACTCGATTTCATGAAATGAAGGCACAGCAACAAAATATGTAACAGTGTACTCATAGATAATCATTCTTCTGCCAAGAACTGTATTTCCTGTGTCTGAATTGGTTGCCATGTAACATCGAGATGCAGCTGCAGTAAGTTGTGTTAGCGCATTAGCCTACTATAGAATGAAATGCGTATGTTTGTGTTGGGTTTTACACCGGCTTCAAACAGGATTCAGCCAATCATAATCAAGGACCGGAACTATTATAGCAATAGCTGGTAGTGTGCAGAACCAGCAGTAAAGTGTTCTACGTTTGAGGGGTTGTGAAGATCATCTATTGTCTGTAGTTTTTTGTCCAGCGTGATTTATGTCTTGTCTGTCGTCACAGTTCCAGACCCACTACATTAAGGACGAGATTCATCATGGCTTCCTGACATTTGCCTTCTGTGACATCATGGGTCTTGAACTAGGGCAATCCGAAGGCGTGCAAACAGAAGACCTCAGTAAAGTCTTAAAGGGCCACATCAAAGATGGCTACACGGTAAAGATCATACAGACACTCATGCTCTCATAAAGATCATACACTCATGCTATCATAAACATCAGACACTCATGCCACATCAAAGATGGCTACACGGTAAAGATCATACAGACACTCATGCTCTCATGATGCCACATCAAAGATGGCTACACGGTAAAGATCATACAGACACTCATGCCACATCAAAGATGGCTACACG
Source organism: Sardina pilchardus (assembly GCF_963854185.1). Classification (NCBI taxonomy): domain Eukaryota; kingdom Metazoa; phylum Chordata; class Actinopteri; order Clupeiformes; family Clupeidae; genus Sardina; species Sardina pilchardus. Next base: position 5,600,756 of record NC_084994.1, read on the forward strand.
GTAAAGATCATACAGATACTGGCCCTTTCCGAAACCAGCCCCTAAATCCTAACACTACACACTTCCACTTCGTTTGCGCGTTCACGCGAGGGTCCGCCACATTAAGTATCATCCGAAACGAATTTTGAGTCGAGTGAAGTGCCTAGGGAGAGGGGCTACCACGCCTCCAGGAGCAAGTCAGCATCGATGCTGACTTGAAACGCAGGTGCAACCGTTTTCAAGTGTTCGTGCAGCTCGTGAATCTCCCTGCCAGTTGTTTTTTGGTCCGTATGACGGCATTTACAGATAAAAGCGTGATTTAAGCTACATTGTAACAACTCATGTTCAGTTTGATACTCAGTAAAATGTGCAAGATCGTACAGAAGTAGGCTGTAATATTTGAACACATGTGCAGGTCGCATTTACAGCACTTTTATAATTTGATGTTAAATAAAGCATAAAATGCAACTCCTCACTCATAGTAATGAAAGGAGAGAAGAGGGATGTATATCCTAATACATAGGGGTGTCCAGAACATCTTAATTGGCGATTTAATATATATTGGCTTCATAATTTCTATGAAAACGAATATGACGTCAACTTCCTTCTCCCTTCAAGCGCATCCGAAATGTAGCGCTGTTTTAACCCCCTAACCCTTCAAATGCGAGTGTTCTCCGCACCCACGAGTGGACTTGAAAAGGAAGTTCACTCGCTAACCAAGTCGAAGTGAGTAGGGATCCGTTTCGGAAAGGGCCACTCACACCAGAGCCCCTTTAGGTAGAGCCGGTCCACTTCCTATTAACTCCATTGTACCGGATTGTTCATGCAATCTGTTGAAATTCCGCTAGGGGCGTTGCCGAGCAAGTGATAAATGAATTGTGGTCTATGGGGCTAAGCGGCTAGAACTCGTTTTTTTCACAGTTGACAACTTCATTTCTTAATGTACATTGTCGTAGTAGCTACCTGAGTATAGGTTTTCCACTGGAAATGAAATAAAATGTCCTTTCTGCTTTTCATAGGATGGGCCGTTTTCCCTGTAACATGCTAGCATTTAGCTCATGGATGCTCGCGACAATCGCGACCGATTACGACCGTCGTGAAGCTGAACCTTCTTTTAGGGCGTTTTCACACCAATAATTTGATTATTTGGTCCGCACCAGACAGTAAAATTGTTACTATGTAGCATACAGACTGCAGTGTGGTCTGCTTTCACACCCGCAAACGAACTAAAATTGGTCCGATTAACCTTTCCTCACCAACATTTATCTTCCGGTAGAAATAGCGCCAATTTTGATTCACTATGGAGCCACACGTTCGTACTTTGGTCATTGTTCTTGTGCTAGTGTATTACATTCTCTGTATCAAGCATTTTTGGGAAAATATCCAATTTGAGAATGAGTCGCGGCTGCGACTGGAGAACAATGTTCTGATGCACTGGAGTCGCCGGAGACGTATAGCGCGTCATTTCAGCCGGAGGAGACGCACTATTTTCAGAGATGCAGTCATTCTGATGATGAGACAAACGTCTTTCCAAAGACCCACAAGGTATGCTCATTACCTAACAAGCCAGACCACAAGGGTCTACATTATACATCGTTTAAACTGCAGTATCTGTTATGTGTTAAAATGTCAATATCCAGCTGTGTGATCTAGCTGATCCTGTGTACTATTTAGCATACAGCATATAGCCTTCATTTATTAGCCAGGCTGCATTATCAGACCACAGTGGTAGCATCATTTAAAAAAAAAAAAAAAAATAGTGATACAGTGCATTTCTTATGTTACTGGACTGCTGCAGAGGGATGCTTCAGATATTTTAGTTTTAAAATTACATTTATGACAGTCAGCTTCTGTAATTAGACAACAGGTTGATAACATAACAGCAAATGGGTGCAATGGACCTATTGGTTAGTAGCCAGTATACAAATTGCAACATGGACCTCTACTCTGCCTGTTATCAATTCTGTCTACTCTGCCTGTTATCAATTCTGTCTCTGTGCTACTCAGGAGCAGATGGACATACCCAAGGAGTGATGGCTGGTGGCCCCATATCTACAGCACCTGGACAGACAGAGAATGGCTGTCCAATTTCCGGATGCGAAGAGCCAGTTTTGATCACCTGTGTGACACACTCCGTCCATGGCTTATACGCCAAAACACAAATTATAGACGGGCTGTGACAGTAGAGGTCCGTGTGGCAATTTGTATTTGGAGATTGGCGACGAACCTGGAGTATAGGTCCATCTCACACCTGTTTGCCGTTGGGTTGTCAACCTGTTGTTTAATTACACAAGAGGTTGTGACTGCTATAAATGTAATTTTAAAGCCCAAATATCTAAAGCATCCCTCTGCAGCTGAGTTTAGGGTGATTACACAGGGGTTTCGAGACCGATGGAGGTTCCCTCAAGTGGCAGGGGCGATTGATGGCACACACATAAAGATTAGAGCTCCACCTGACCATTCTTCTGACTATTTTAACAGAAAGGGGGATTACTCAATAATTTTGCAGGCTGTAGTGGACCATAAATTGAAGTTTTGGGACATAAATGTGGGAAGACCAGGCAAGGTACATGATGCCCGTGTTTTTTCCCTCTCATCCCTATGTGAGCGGGGCAGTGCAGGAACTCTTTTACCTCAGTACACTGAAATGTTTGAGGGGGTAGATATTCCACTTTTTCTTTTGGGGGATTCGGCCTATCCGCTTCTAAACTGGTTGATGAAACCTTATCCAGAGGGTGGACGGGTAACACCACAGCAGCTGAATTTTAACCACAGGTTAAGTCAAGCCCGTATGGCGGTTGAGCGTGCCTTTGGTCGCCTAAAAGGCCGTTGGCGCTGCCTTTATAAAGAATGTGAAGCCCACATTACATTTGTCAGTCGCATAGTGTCTGCTTGCTGTGTGCTTCATAATTACTGTGAGGAACATAATGAGGAATAGTCCGGGAGCCAAATGCCATAATTTAGGTGAACCTGGCTTTGTCGGTTAAAGTTTTTTTTTTTGCAGAATCTAGTAGACTAGGGGTACCTCTTTAAGATTTAAGAGGGTGCCCGGTGATATCCCTTGGGCAATTTCATATATTAAGCCTTTCTTGTCCAATGTGTTGACTATAAGGCGGATATACTACAGGTGAATAGGGTAAAAAAATTAACAAGCAGATATCACTATGAAACTTCACCAGTTGATTACTTAGATCAATATGAAAAATAAATGTATTACAAGTTTTCTGAAATTTTATGTTTGAATATGCAAATTAGGTATGATGTAATTAAATATGCGCTGATTTGCATAAACGTAAAAAGATCAAATCTGAACATTGGACAAAGCCAGCTTAAATTTTTTTCTTTTCATTTTGTTGATGAAAGTAAGATGAAAGAGATGAAAAGTATTTTAGAGAGGGAATTATGGATATCTCATTTAGTTATTCAGTAAATCAGAAAATACTATACCAGCCTTTAAAAAATCCATTTTCGCCATGTTTTTTGGAATAAAATGTCATGTAAATCAGGCTAAGAATCATATATCAACAAACCCCTCTGCGAAATCCTTCTAAACATGGTTAGGTATAAGACTGAAAAGTTTGGTGTATGTAGATGCTTGTGAAGTGGAGATTTTGTTCTCCGAGTGAGAGAGGAGACTCATCCATATCCGCCTTATATTCAACACATTGGACAAGAAAGGCTTAATATACAAAATTGCCCAAGGGATATCACCGGGCACCCTCTTAAATCTTAAAGAGGTACACCTACTCTACTAGATTCAGCAAAAAAAAAAACTTTAACCAACAAAACCAGGTCTGACCTGGGTTGGTTGCAACCTGACCCCATGGCTTAGTGACTGGTCTGGTCTGCCAAAAGCTCACGAGAACCTTAAAGGAACACTTCACTTTTGTCGGTTAAAGTTTTTTTTTTTGCTGAATCTAGTAGAGTAGGTGTACCTCTTTAAGATTTAAGAGGGTGCCCGGTGATATCCCTTGGGCAATTTCGTATATTAAGCCTTTCTTGTCCAGTGTGTTGAATATAAGGCGGATATGGATGAGTTTCCTCTCTCACTCGGAGAACAAAATCTCCACTTCACAAGCATCTACATACACCAAACTTTTCAGTCTTATACCTAACCATGTTTAGAGGGTTTTTGCAGAGGGGTTTGTTGATATATTATTCTTAGCCTGATTTACATGACATTTTATTCCAAAAAACATGGCGAAAATGGATTTTTTAAAGGCTGGTATAGTATTTTCTGATTTACTGAATAACTAAATGAGATATCCATAATTCCCTCTCTAAAATACTTTTCATCTCTTATGTCAACAAAATGAAAAGAAAAAAATTGAAACTGGCTTTATCCAATGTTCAGATTTGATCTTTTTACGTTTATGCAAATCAGCGCATATTTAATTACATCATACCTAATTTGCATATTCAAACATTACATTTCAGAAAACTTGTAATACATTTATTTTTCATATTGATCTAAGTAATCAACTGGTGAAGTTTCATAGTGATATCTGCTTGTTAATTTTTTTACCCTATTCACCTGTGGTATATCCGCCTTATAGTCAACACATTGGACAAGAAAGGCTTAATATACGAAATTGCCCAAGGGATATCACCGGGCACCCTCTTAAATCTTAAAGAGGTACCCCTAGTCTACTAGATTCTGCAAAAAAAAAAACTTTAACCGACAAAGCCAGGTCTGACCCCATGGCTCCCTGACTAGAATTTCTGGAGGGAGATATTGCTGTGGTAGAGGCCGAGGATGTTGGTCATCAGGAAGAGGTGAATGCACTACAGCAGCCCAACAACATCAGAGATGCATTGTGTCAGTACTTCTCTACAATGTGAATGTTTAAACCATTGAAGCAGTACAAAGAATAAGTGGAGTGTTCTCATGAATAGTTTGTAGCTTGTTATGAAGTTTTACCAGAGTTATTTACCAGAGTTATTAGCTATTGTTGTTCTGATTTTATCATTCATCATTCATGTGCATAGAGCATACATCTTGAAGGTTACACATAGGAAAAGATGAGTACATGAAAATACTTCAAAACACTGTTTATTGCCTTGCAACAAAAACAATCTCCCCCTTGGGATGTTCACATTTTCAAAAATATATCAAATATCCTGTTTTAAATACAAATATGTGGCAATGTCCAAAACATAAATAGCTTATACATTTTCTTTTTTCAACAATATTTTGCTACTTTTGTCATTTGAAAAAAAAAACAAATAAAGTATAAAAATACCTCTGAGGTGTACTATATTCCTTTAAAATAAATGTCTCAAGAAAAAATACTTTTCACCTCGAACGAGAGATAAACAATTGCACCTGAAACAACAAGAAACAACTTCCACAGCAAAACCAACTTGCACCTAAAAAACATGTGCTTCACATTGCTTATACCAGCCTACATTGGGAACAGTTGTGTGTTAACATCCCGTAAAATGGATGAAACACTGTGGTTATCTTGTTGGGAGGTGGATGGGTTTGGTGAGGCAGAAGGATATTGTGAGGCGGGAGGATATTGAGGGATCACAGGCTGCTCGACAGTAGGGTGTAGTTGCTGATGTGACTGTGATGGGGGATGTGGTAGTGGGGGCCAGGCCCTAGAGGTTGTTGGTGTGGTTGTGGTGTTCCAGGAGGGCATTGCGGAGGAGTGATGATGTTGAGTATTCACAAGCGTGCTCACAAGCTGCATAATCATCTGGTTACTGGCCTGCTGTTGCAGCTGCATGGCATGGAATCGTCGTTCCTCTGCTTCCCGTTGAGCATTCAGATATTTGTCAAAGTTAGCTGACTCTTGATCCAGCCGGCGCTGCTCAGACCCCTGAATCTCCTGCATCATCTTTCTGCTCTCTGCCAAATATTCCACAACCTCATCATCAACTCTGTTAGCCTTGGCTTTTCTCTTCCGTGCCTTTGCTCCTGGAATGGGTAGCTTTCCCCCTTTCTCACTATCCTCTACACCTGGATCTTTCTCCTCATTCTCTGTGCCCTGTGCCTCAACCACATCTGACTCGTCAAGGGCGTTGCTGGAGTCTTCCACTGTAAAAGATAAAGGATGTAAATGTAAGGTCAATGAAAATTGAACATGCATGCATGTGTGTGTGTGTGTCTGTGTGTCTTGCACATGTAGTACAGTTGGTTTGAAACTGGCTGGCTTTAGTAGACCAATCATAATCTACACTTTACAATCCGGTGTTGATCATGTAAAAAATGGCAATGACACACTGATACTGACAGCTTGCAGTCTTCTGCTTTGTGAAAACATTTTTTGCATTTTATTTGCTCATTACACAAATGCTCAGGCATTATTCGTTTTTCTCAATCGCTTTGGTACAATTCTTGAATCATCCTCAACATTTGCAAAACAGTAAGTGCTTTTCTCAAAACTAATGCCTAAATGTTTTGAGGGTGAGACTAGTAGAGACCCAATACATTTTGATCAACGTGACAAAAGCAATTGATAATGTAGGAAACAGCAGATAATTGTACATAACCATTTGCATGGATGTACCAAAGCATTTGCAAATTGTTCAAAGAATGAGAAATTGCTTTTTTGATGTGCACAAGTGACACAACGATGTGAAGATTGAACAGGTAGCCTAGATTTGAGGATTTCAATTCTGATCTGAGAATTGTACCAAAGCAACTGAGAAAAACTGTAGCTAGGCTACCCTATAATGTCATAGTCTACAGTATTCAACTAGAGCATAGTTAGGCTGGTAGGTTACAAGCAAAAGAGAAAAAGATGACTCACCATCATCAGCATCTGGGTCAGCCGTGTGTGCCGTATGATGAGTCGGACGATGCTACAGACAAGGTAGGCTCTGCCTCACGGTCATCATTTTCTACCATATCCACAGGATCGACCACAGGTTTCGTTCCCAATATTTTGTCCACCTCGTCAAACCAGATAAATTTGTCTTTTTCCTTCCCGCTGCTCCCCGTCTTCCTAAGTGCATCGCGTACTTGAATATACTTCTGACGTAGCTTCTTGACTTTAAGCCGGCATTGCTCTGAAGACCGTTCGAAACCCTTCTCCCTCATCTGTTTACTAAATATTGCGTATATTTCGCTGTTTTTGTGGGTTGATGAAAGCTGTTCGTGGATGTAAGCATCCGACCATATGTCAATTAGGGCTTGAATTTCAGCAGTAGCCCAAGTTTGCCCACGGTTAGAAGATGGCCTCATGTTGTCTGTCCACCTGTAATGCTAACAGGAAATGAAATAATTGTGTCTCCCACCCAAGATGCATTTCGAATTGGCTTTTGCACCTGAGTTGGTCTAGGTTCGCGTTCTCACCAGAGGGACCGCACCAGAGGTCGACTTTTGGTGCGGAGTCAAGCGGACCGAGACCTCCTCTTTTTGGAACTAAGAGGTTTTGGTACGAATGGACCGTTTGGTGCGCACCAAAAGATGTTGGTGTGAAAGCACCCTTAGGTCTATGGTCGTAAAGTGGTTCGCTTGTGTCACGTGACATGAAAACTTTGAAAGGGTTTTTAGGAATAACAACACATATTGAAAATTGTATTGGTCAGCTGATTGTCAAGTCAAGTTATCCTGCATCGCATGCATTAATGCAATTTTAGCAGAAAAAATTATATAACGAGAAATGTGGTACTGGGGGGTTCAGCTCCATTGCTACCCATTCATTCATCACTTGCTCGCGATCGCCCTCTAGTTGCAGTACCATGCGGAAGTATTTCGCTAGTGGTCCATCTCCCCTTATTAGACATTCTCTGCTCACACTCACTCACACGCCCATTTTCCAACTCACAGTGACTTACAAGAGGGAGAGTGGAGAGATGTGTGCACAGCATGCCTGGTAGCCTGACGAGCCAGACCCACATCAAGATGTAGGGTCTGGACACTCACCGTAGACAGGGCTCAATCGGAGGGGTGGGATAAACAGTTGTCTTTCAAATTCCCTCCCCGCAATAGGATAACGCTAAACGAATCATCTTTTTGTTTTCAAGTAGCAGGATGCGTAACCTTCCCTCTCCACGCAATAGGATAACGCTAAGCGAATCATCTTCTTGTTTTCAAATAACAGGATGCGTTACCGTCGCAACTTCTGGTCGCATGTCAGTCACCATTATGTTAAGCCCTGTGATTGGATCGCTGGTGCTGGGGGTTCTCAGCTCCCTGCCTCAACGAAGCGTTGCTAGACTGCCCCGCCAGCCAAATTACATTTGCTGCCGCTAGGGGCGTCTAGATTTCTAGGCTACATGCCTGGTATATAGACCTCTGTTCGCATAGCCATAGTATACAATCACTGACTCTCTCTTTCTCTCTCTTTTCTCTCTTTCTATCTCTCTCTCTAGTTTAATCCCGTCAGCCCATGCTCAGAAAGTGACCCTCATTACAGCCGCAGTCCCAGGCTGGGTGACAGAATCCACTGTCTGGTCGGGGTCATCTCAGCCAATAAGATCTCTATGATGGAGGAGGGGGTCATCAACAAGATGAAGGAGGTCAGAGCCAAGGCGGGCGGTCTGAGTGAGTAGTGGACACCGTTTCTTTACAATTCTCCACAAGGTGGGCAGTCTGAGTTAGAGCATGGATACCCGACCGAAGCCCGACGGGTTCGGTTGGAGTCGGACAAATATTTAGAAATTATGTTCGGGCTCGGGTCGGACCCGGACACATCAGCGCGATAAAACATTTGAAATGTAAAATGAAAAACAACTGATTTCACTTGATGTTCGTTTTTGTGATAGGTTTGTAATAGATTATCCTGATTATCTTGATTCCTGATCCTAACAGCATAACATATTTCCTCCTGTGCACGAGATTTTTCTATTGCATGCGACAACGAAACACGTAGCCTACAGTAAGTGCAGTTGTGAGCCGTGCTAAGATGGAAGATTGCAAACAGAAGTTAGCCTCTGGAGAGTTTAAGACCATCAAAAACGAGAGAGGAAAATCATAGCATGAAGACATAGCCTATCACTGTGCCCGGCCTCTTGTTCTAACGCGTGCACTTCTTGCTCCGTGTGTGTGTGTGCGCTCATGGCTCCGCTTATCTGTGCCGACGTTTCCGAATGCCTTTCAATTGATTGATACAATCGGACTTTACACACAAGCAATATCCACGTGTGTCATTAGTATGCCTATGCAAATAGTGTGATTTGAACTGTGTCGGGCCCGGTCGGGCTCGGACACAAATATCTTAATGCCTGTCGGGTTCGGGTCGGATTCGATCACTGCGCTGTCAGGCTCGGGTCGGTCGCGGACAGAAAAAATCGGCCCGATCCACACTCTAGTCTGAGTGAGTAGTGGACACCGTTTCTTTACAATTCTCCACATTGCTGAAATGCCCTTTCAGTCTGAGTGAGTAGTGGACACCGTTTCTTTACAATTCTCCACAAGGCTGAAATGCCCCTTCAGTCTGAGTGAGTAGTGGACACCGTTTCTTTACAATTCTCCACATTGCTGAAATGCCCTTTCTTTAGAATGTTCCACATTGTTGTATTGCAATTTCTTCCTCTGTGTGTGTGTGTGTGTGTGTGTGTGTGTGTGTGTGTGTGTGTGTGTGTGTGTGTGTGTGTGTGCGCGTGCGTACGTGTGTGCTGCAGAGATTCCTCAGGTGGTGGTTCTGACTAAAGTGGACGAAATGTGCCCCAAAGTGGACGAGGACATCAGGCTTGTCTATTGGAGCAGGAAGATCAGAGAGAAGGTGACAACTCTCTCTATTTATCTCTCTTAATCAGAGTGTGTGTGTGTGTGTGTGTGTGTGTGTGTGTGTGTGTGTGGACATCAGGCTTGTCTATTGGAGCAGGAAGATCAGAGAGAAGGTGACAACTCTCTCTATTTATCTCTCTTAATCAGAGAGTGTGTGCTTGTGCGTGTGTGTGTGTGTGTGTTGACATCAGGCTCGTCTATTGGAGCAGGAAGATCAGAGAGAAGGTGTGTGTGTGTGTGTGTGTGTGTGTGTGTGTGGACATCAGGCTCGTCTATAGGAGCAGGAAGATCAGAGAGAAGGTGACAACTCTCTATTTCTCTTTCTTCATCAGAGAGGTCACAGCCTGGCCATTTAACTTGATCTTTGACACACTCCACTTCTAACCTTGAGTCAAAACACAGACGTGTGTATGTGTTTGTGAGTGTGTGTGTGTGTGTGTGTGTGTGTGTGTGTGTGTGTGTGTGTGACATGTCTATTATCTTCCAACAGCTATGTAGGCTACTGAACATTTGATTAATTATAACCGTAGCTGTGTGTGTGTGTGTGTGTGTGTGTGTGTGTATGTGTAGATGCAGGAGTGTAGTAACAGCCTGGGAGTTCCCATGAACTGCATCTTCCCGGTGAAGAACTACCACGAGGAGACGGATCCAAGTGCGGAAGTGGACGTTCTGCTGCTGTCTGCGCTGAAGACCATTGTGAACTTTGCCAACGACCACGTGGCCAAGATGGCGCCCCCTGCTGCCAACAGGAGGAGCAGCAGCAGCCAGTACTAGCACTCTGGCAACTAGCATTAGCCAACATGGGGAGTAGCAGCAACCAGTGCAAGCACTCTGGCAACTAGCATTAGCCAGAGAATGTCTAATAAGGGGAGATGGACCACTAGCGAAATACTTCCGCATGGTACTGCAACTAGAGGGCGATCGCAAGCAAGTGATGAATGAATGGGTGGCAATGGAGCTGAACCCCCCAGTACCACATTTGTCTTTATATAATTTTTTCTCCTGAAATTGCATTAACGCATGCGATGCAGGATAACTTGACTTGACAATTAGCTGACCAATGCAATTTTCTATATGTGTTGTTATTCCTAAAAACCCTTTCAAAGTTTTCATGTCACGTGACACAAAAGCGAACCACTTTACGGCCATAGACCTAAAAGAAGGTTCAGCTTCACGACGTCGTCGTAATCGGTCGCGATTTCTCGCTGACCAATCAGCATCCATGAGCTAAATGCTAGCATGTTACACGGAAAGCGGCCCATCCTATGAAAAGCAGAAAGGACATGAGTGACTTTTTATTTCATTTCCAGTGGAAAACCTATACTCAGGTAGCTACTACGACAATGTACATTAAGAAATGAAGTTATCAACTGTGAAAAAAACGAGTTTTAGCCGCCTAGCTCCATAGACCACAATTCATTTATCACTTGCTCGGCAGCGCCCCTAGCGGAATTTCAACAGATTGCAGGAACAATCCGGTACAATGGAGTTAATAGGAAGTGGACCGGCTCTCCCTAAAGGGGCTCTGCTTTAGCCAACATGGGGAGTAGCAGCAGCCAGTAGAAGCACTCTGGCAACTAGCATTAGCCAACATGGGGAGTAGCAGCAGCAGCCAGTACAAGCACTCTGGCAACTAGCATTAGCCAACATGGGGAGTAGCAGCAGCAGCCAGTACAAGCACTCTGGCAACTAGCATTAGCCACAGGGGCCACCTAGACCCCGCCAACTGGCTACTTACAGTGGAGTGACACACACACACACACACATACACACACACACACACACACACACACACACACACACACACTTAGGAAAGAGAGGAAGGAATCAAAGGAATGCACACACAATGAAGCAGCAATATTCAGATGTTAAAGCAGGGGTCTCAAACTCAAATGAGCTGGGGGCCACTGTAACCAACATCAACTGGTTGGGGGGCCGCATAGGTTGAAACACTTGATGTCTAGCAGGTGGAGTCTAGGCTACAAATGAGATTTGTCACCGTACCTCCCGTCTGTTTTAACCCGTGTCGTTTATCGTATCAAAAATACCCTCAAGGGGCGACTTAGGCTAGCCTACATTATTATTTTGACAGAAAGTTGCGGGCTGGAACAGGTTGCAAGTAAACAATTGCTAATTCGTGTTGTTGTCACGAGCCTGAGCTATGGTAGCGCAGCCATAGAGCCGAGCCCACGATAGTTACAAAATATAAAATGCCCAGATGCATCTGCGCGGGCCGCACTAACATTAAGCTTCGACTTCAGGCCGGGGGCCGCAAAATATCGTCTCGCGGGCCGCAATTGGCCCGCGGGCCGCGAGTTTGAGACCCCTGTGTTAAAGCATCAGAGAAAATGTTTTTCAAGTTATTTCTTTGTACTTTCTTAAACATCTGAGCTGTAGAAAGGATATGAGTGTGAGTAGAAATGTAATTTGCCACTACAGTAACACATGACATGAATGGGACAGCTTGTTCTGGCTGTATAAATGTAATTTGCCACTACAGTAACACATGACATGAATGGGACAGCTTGTTCTGGCTGTAGGAATGGCAGAATGAGCCATAGTGCATGAGATTCCAGGCGCTTCACGGTGATGGCAATGAGTTGTTCACAGACATATACGTACAAGTTGTAGAGCCGTAGTATGGCAACAATCTGAAATAAAACCTTTTGGAAGTACCATTCATGATATGTGGAAAAAAATAAATAAGTTGAGGCAATTTTTTATGGTTTAAAACTGTTTCCCCAAAGCTGTAACTTGACACGCGTCCCACTTTTGCTGTGATAATTCCGGAACGGTTTTGTTCAAAGCTGAAAATGCACCTATATTTGGATATTTACCACTGAGGACAGATGTGAGCTAATAATAGCTAATAAAAAGTGTTTCAATTGTCCCAGTTTTCCACTAGAGTTTATAAACTTTATAGATTATAAACACACACACACACACACACATACGGGGAAGGCATGAACTATGGGTATTTTATGTTTTGCTGTATTGTTGTTGTGTCCTTATGTATACCTGTCTGCTGGCTGCTAGGCCCACTGTACTACACATTCATTTAGGCTACTCTCATAACATGCTACATGCTATAGGCCCACTACACATTCATTTAGGCTACTCTCATAACATGCTACATGCTATAGGCCCACTGTACTACACATTCATTTAGGCTACTCATAACATGCTACATGCTTTAGGCCCCATGTACTACACATTCATTTAGGCTACTCTCATAACATGCTACATGCTATAGGCCCACTACACATTCATTTAGGCTACTCTCATAACATGCTACATGCTATAGGCCTACTGCACATTCATTTAGGCTACTCTCATAACATGCTACATGCTATAGGCCTACTGTACTACACATTCATTTAGTCTACTCTCATAACATGCTACATGCTTTAGGCCCCCTGTACTACACATTCATTTAGGCTACTCTCATAACATGCTACATGCTTTAGGCCCAATACACATTCATTTAGGCTACTCTCATAACATGCTACATGCTATAGGCCCACTACACATTCATTTAGGCTACTCTCATAACATGCTACATGCTATAGGCCCACTGTACTACACATTCATTTAGGCTACTCATAACATGCTACATGCTATAGGCCCACTGCACATTCATTTAGGCTACTCTCATAACATGCTACATGCTATAGGCCCACTACACATTCATTTAGGCTACTCTCATAACATGCTACATGCTATAGGCCCACTGCACATTCATTTAGGCTACTCTACTGTATAACTCGTCATGTCAAGCTATTCATCTTTCTCGTCAATATTACTCCATATGTGACGTTCCACGGCAAAACCAGTCGCTTGTCGCAACAGGCGTTTCTGAGAAAAATGGCCATTTATGTCACTTGTGCTAAAATCGTGGATTTTTTTTGTAAGTGTTTTGAAACAGTGGGAGGTCTACACTGTACGGCCGTGAATACATTTCGCCGAAAAACTGACCTTTTGTAGTCTAAAAACGTGAGTTTGTTGAGGTGAGAAAGTTAGAGGAAGCAGGAAGTTAGAGGCGTCTCGTTTTTTGCCGCTTTACGGTAAATGCACTCATCGACAACCACCAAGCCATCCGCGTGCTGTGTCGTTGATACAAGTACCGTAAATCTTGTAATAGCGGCGACCTTACAAAGCGTTCGTGAGTGTTGAGCCGACGGTTAACTTCAAAGGCAGATTTCTCCGTTTTTCTATTGGCATGACAGGATGAACTCAACTCCTTTGAATGTTTATATTTCAGTAATATGACGTTCAATTCATTAGATATAAGTATCGTTTTGAAGGTTGATTATGCCCCTTCCTGAAAACGTAATAACTTTGATTTTGAAAATTTGGACATTGTGACTGATTTCGCCGTGGAAGGTCACATATGTGATGTGGAAGGGAACAGCAATGGATGCAGCAATGGAGCAATAAACTGTAAAATCCCCTGCAGGACATTCCACTGCAGACAACGCAGATCACAGCTGACCACAGTCCACAGAAAACCAATCAGGCGCTTCCCTGTAAAGGAGATCAGTATATTAATCCAAGTACAACCAATCAAAAGTTTGCTCCACAAGTAGGTTATGATTTCAGTCCAATAATAATAAAAAAAAATCAGGCCAAAGACAACCAATCAGAGATTTGATAACCCTGGGAAGAGAAGCTGTTGGGAGGTTAGGTGTGTGTGTGTGTGAGTGTGTGTGTGTGTGTGTGTGTGTGTGTGTGTGTGTGTGTGTGTGTGTGTGCACGCATGCTTGTGTGTGTGTGTGTGTGTGTGTGCATGTTTGCGCATGCGTTCATCGTTCTCCCACTGATTCTATGTTCTTTATGAGGCCCGAGGGTCAGAGGTCGACCTGCCGCTAGATAAGAGAACACACCCACGTACTGTACGGGAAAGGTCGTCTCCAACTCAACAAGAAGCCTCAGGAGAAAAAAACACTCAACCACACACACACACACACACACACACACACACACACACACACACACACACACATGCAAGATGGGGGGAGACTGAGGAAGAGTCTAAAAGAATATCTTGATCAAGCGCGCGTGTGCACACACACACACACGCACACACACAGACACACATAGACCGGACCGTTCGTACAGGTAAGACATAACTTGAAATACGCTTGATATTATTTCATTGTCAGCACAAAGTGTACTAAAATACATATAATGAATGTCAGCTCAAAGCTGACAGCTGTGTTTAGCATTTGAATCTTTCATTTTACAATGTATTTCTGAAAACTCTTGCGTGTGTGAGAGTGTGTGGTATTTGTTTGTCTGTACGTGTGTGTGTTTGTGTGTGTGTGTGTGTGTGTGTGTGTGTGTGTGTGTGTGATTGTACTGTATATGTGTGAACATCAGAGTGTTTTGGCATACCACATGTTGTGTCTTTATTTAATACTACAGCAATAGGACTAAGCAAGACTGGATCAGACTGGTTTAGACCGGCTTAGAACAGTAGGACTGAATGACAGATCTTCTAATTTGTTACGGCACGTATCTTTTTTTTTTTTTTTTTTTTTACAATTATATTGATTTGGGATTTTCTTTTGCACACCAGTACAGTTTTTAAATCAACATAATTCATGTTTACCAGTGGCACTTATTTATATTACAGACACCAACACACTCATACATCAATACATACAGACAGTATAATACAGTATATCCACACCTTTTACTAACAGACAACCCACACACAATCATACCCTGACACACACACACACAGAGTTCTTCATCCATATCTGTCCTATTCAATCTCTGTTCCTCTACCCATGGTTTTATAAGGAATCATAAATGTCCTGCAATACTTTACAAAACTGTTTTTTTTGTTGTTGTCGTTTCTGTCCTCATACATTGTCCTTTCTATGCTTAGGTAATATTTAAGCAGACCCTTCCATTCTTGCAGGGTTGGGGTCTGAGAGTCTTTTCAGTGTTTTAAAATTCGCTTTTTAAGAACCAGGGAAGAGAGAATAACCTGCCACCCTACAGGATATTTCAAATGGTCAGTTTTATGTAAAATCACCTCCAATGGTGTTAGTTTAAGGTTTATTTTACCTATATCTGCCATCCAATTTTTAATTTCAATCTATGTTTTTTTTTTTTACTTTCTCACATTCCCAGAAGGCATGAATAATTGTATCCGTTTCTTTGTGACACTTTATACATACTGTATAGCAGAGGAAGAAGGATCAAATTTCTGTATTCTGTATTTTGTATAATAAATTCTTGTCATGATTTTGTACTATATTAAACGTAGATTTTCATTGGTAGTCGCACTATTTGTAACCTTTAAACATTCTTTCGAATATATTACTACAATATACTACAATATAATACACTGATATTTGTAGTATTAAGATCTTTATCCCAGCCCTCATATATTTTCTGCAAGGAATAACGGCACGCTTCTTTTCATTTGTGTTCAGGTCATCAACAATCATGTTTAGAACCAAGAAGAAAAAGGTACGTTCATTAAAAGCTTACGTTTTAGTCTTGTCCACTTCCTCCCTTAAATAAAATAAAAACATTCTTGTAAAGGATTTAAAAAAATGTGTGTCTATGCTCCTTGTTAGCCATAGTGCTAAGGTTGTAGGCCGACTCACACACTTGATCAGTCATGACATTCCTCCTGGGGCATATCTGATAAAAGCATCTGCTCGATGGCAGTAAATATAACACTCCATCTGCTGGTAGGCATTACATATAGTACTATACATTACATTTGGCTGACACTTTTTAACCAAAGTGACTTTCAACACAGTAAAGAAAAAAAAAATTAAGCTTTCAAGAGCAATTCTAACAACAATTTTACAACAATAAACCAAAAACACAATAAGTGCATCCATGAGTGCAGTACTGTAAGTGATTCAATGCGTGCAGTTGTCCGTACTAGGGGAGTGCAGCTGGTATCTGGGAGGAAAACATCTATCTTCTCTCTCCTCTCAGAAGAGGTATTGTACTACCATGTGAGCTGTAAGCCACATCTATCTCCTCTCTCCTCTCATTGTAATGTACTACCATGTGAGCTGTAAGCCACATCTATCTTCTCTCTCCTCTCATTGTATTGTACTACCATGTGAGCTGTAAGCCACATCTATCTCCTCTCCTCTCTCCTCTCAGAAGAGGTATTGTACTACCATGTGAGCTGTAAGCCATGCACATCTATCTTCTCTCTCCTCTCAGAAGAGGTATTGTACTACCATGTGAGCTGTAAGCCACATCTATCTCCTCTCTCCTCTCAGAAGAGGTATTGTACTACCATGTGAGCTGTAAGCCACATCTATCTCCTCTCTCCTCTCAGAAGAGGTATTGTACTACCATGTGAGCTTTAAGCCACATCTATCTCCTCTCTCCTCTCAGAAGAGGTATTGTACTACTGTACCATGTGAGCTGTAAGCCACATCTATCTCCTCTCTCCTCTCATTGTAGTGTACTACTGTACCATGTGAGCTGTAAGCCACATTTACTGTATTCTTGACCACAATGTCTTTTGGTTTCTAAAGCAGGCCGGTGTGGAGAGAGAGGACTCACACACAATGCCTAATTGACTTTCTTCACTTCATATTTCTGCTCCTCTTAAGCCCGCTCAATCTTGGGGTTCATCATCCCCACCTGATGTCACCAGACGCTCCTCTAGCGCAACCTTCGCATCTTCCTCCTCCTCGTCTCCACCCAGTAGCTCTGGCTTCCCTCCACCTGACCACCTAAGCTCCTCCTCTGCTTACTCCTCTTCCTCTGACCTCTACAACCTCCATCCTGACCACCAGCCTGACAACCAGCTTGACAACCATCCTGACCGTGAGTGCAAACAAAGATCCTACGCTTTAACCCTCTCTGGTGTAAATAGATTTGTTGCTCTACTCAACACAAAATCATCAATTATGCGTGTCAAGTTATCAATGAATGGTCATGTTCTTGATATGTTGTTACTGATTGGTTTAGAAGTGTGATTTTGAGAAGATGTGTATTTTTTAAATTATGTTATATACACTATACGACCACTGTCCTGACCACCAGCCTGACAACCATCCTGACCGGAGTGCAAACAAAGAGTTATTTTCCAAACCTCTATATCCACCATTTTAATGAATTTTTATAATGTAATCTCAGTGAAAATGTATTGGGTTATTGGGTTAAGTTGATTTATCTTTACTTGATAAAAACAAAACAACTGCATTTTTTTTTTATTGATATTACCTGAAATACACAATTAAATTACATGATTTTTAAATATTTTCAAAAATGGATTTATAGCGTTTTGGAAAAGAAAAAATTTGAACGATGCACATTGATCACCCCTCTTTTGCAGTAGAATCAAAGCGCAGCTTCCCCAGACTAGTGAGAAAAGATTGAGCTTAGTATGGTGAAAACCAGACTATAATTTGATCCTTAATGATGCCAAAAGTATGCAAAGCCATAAAGGTAAATGCTGAAGACTATAAAATGTGAAACACGTAGGCAGTATATTTATAAAGAACCGTGTAAAGCAATACTGAAGAAAAAATTCACAATGTAGGAAAAAGTAAAAAAAAAAAATTAAAAAAAAAAAAAAACTGTGTGTGTGTGTGTGTGTGTGTGTGTGAATGCTAGTGTATAAAACAGGGATCTAAATATTCATAAAATCTGTTTTAATCAATCAGTTTCATATTTCAATCTTTAGAATTAAATACTATTGCTTC